>NC_040023.1:7164541-7195495 GCF_000972845.2 Larimichthys crocea | reverse complement strand
TATATATATTTTAATGTGTGTATATGCATATATAGCCACGAAAAGATTGTACAAAGAGTCTGGCAGGACATAGTTGCATAAGGTATCCCAATAAATATGTGGTGAACGGATCGATCCAAATATCGATAGTATCGATACCAAGTTGGTATCGGATCGATACAGCCTGGTGAGATCGATTCTTTACTTTACCTCGGCAAAGGTCAGGTCGCTGGTCGTTTTCACCAGTTGTTGTTTTTGTTGTTGAGAATTTTTATTTTATTTTTTGTATTATAGTTTCTCAACAGTATATGTTTGTTTTCATTTGTTTACTGGTTTGCGAGTGCTTTTTATTTAAGATTTTTCTGAAAATTCTTTGGTAATAAAGAGTCCTAATAAGAAGTCTAAACTATTTAGGAATAAAAAAAGGAAACATCACAAAACACACTTAAGATCATGAAAATGAATTGATATTTAGCAATTCAATGATGCATCCACCTTATTTATTGAAAGGTATCTTATATCGGCGATACTGCGCCATATCGGATCGATACCAAAACATGCAGTATCGCACACCAGTACTGCATAGGAAAAATAATAGCATGGTTCAAATTAAATGAATATTGGGGTGTGTTTGTGCAGACAGTGATGTGTAGCAGTGAAGCAGTGGTGCATTATGTCGTGTCAATGCTTAAAAAACATTCAGGGGCAATAAAACATGTGGGAAAGGTGTCTGACTTAAATCAAAAATAACATTTTAATTGTGAATTATAAGATAGTAAACACGTCCTCCAAAGTCACGAGACTCTCACTGAGGCGACGTGAGCACGGATAGTAGCAGCCCGTGCACTAATTAAGCTAAATAACAGCAGGTAATTGTTCAATAAGGGAGCGAGTTTACCTGACTGAGTGCACATGCAGGTCCAGCTGCTGGATAGCGGGTTTCAGGAGGTCGACCAGCCCCTCTGCGACAGCATCTTTACCCGAAGAGGTCTCTACGAGAGCCGTCGCTGATGCTGCTGCAGCCATTTTAGCCAGCCGTCAACAACACGGTAGCGATGTGTCGTTCGTGGACAAGCCGGTTTCAAAGAGCCGGCTCTTTTAAGTGAACGATGGGAGCCGGTGTTTTCTGTAGCAATTTTGTTTTTTTATTGTCACAATTGTGACTTTTTTTTTTAATTACAATGTAATCAAATCTAAGCCAATCAGGCGTGAATAAATCTAAAAAACTGTTCTTCCTTTCTTTCACATCTGGAGTCAGATAACAAAAAACAAATTGTATGGACTATGTCAAACTTGAATGAAGTTGATACAAATCTCAATCTCGTGTTGTCCTTCTAAACATGACTTATTATGAGTAATGCAAAGTCTGTTAACGTTTAAGTTTAAAACGTGATCACATATACAGATATATAACACCAGCAGTTATGTCCTTAAAGGTTCGAATGCTTCGTTAGTCAAGTCAAGTCAACTTTATTGTCAATGCTGCTATATGTACAGGACATACAGAGTATTGAAATTTCATTTCCCTCTTATCCTGTGCAAACAGCAAAAACATGACATATAAAATATAAGTAAAAGATGTAAAAAAATAAAATAAAATATACAAATCTAAAAATATATACAAGCTAAAGACATCCGTGTGGCAATATATCACAGTGTAATGTAAACAGAATTATCAGTATAAAATATATATATATATATATATCAGTATAAATATAAGTATATGTATATAGGTATATCAAGAAAAGAAATACAGTGGTCCCTTGTTTATCCCTTGGGATACGTTCTAAAAATAACCCGCAATAAACGAAATCTGCGAAGTAAGTTTTACAATTATTATACATGTTTTAAGGCTGTAAAACCCATAACCGCACACTTTTATACACCTTTTTACACACATTTTGTACAGTATTCCCTTAGTTAATCAGGACGCAGAACACACGTGCGGTTCTCCCTTAGCCAATTTAGGACGCAGAACACAATGCGCGTTCATACTGTACAGTACGCTGTAAAAAAAAAAAAAAAAAACAAAGCATGCAAAATTACACTAAAAAAAATCCCGAAACAGCGATCCGCGGAAAAGTGAACCGCATTACAGCGGGGACGACTGTATGTCACAGTGGCTGTGCAGTGCAAAGTGTTGCAAGTTTTTTAAAGTAGTTTATGATGTCAACCGAAAAGAAAAATCTTCCAGCCATACAGTATCTGGACATTTTGGTATAAGTGTAACATGAAGAGGGTTATTTGGAGCGGCTCTTTTTTTTGGTGAAGTCAAATGATCTGATTCCCTAAAAAAGAACCGAACTTCCATCACACAACTACAAACACACACACACACACACAGAACTGGACCGTGACCCATCCCCACCTCCTCCCTCCCCGCGTGACGTTTACGTCATAAGAGCCTCTCTCCATTTTCTCCGCGAGGACCGTCCGTTTAGCTTTAGCAGCTCCATTTTAGGGAGACACAACTCCGTCTCTCTCTCTGTTTCTCTCTTTCTTTTTGTTTTTGTTTTAACTCTTTACAAAAAAAAAAGACATCTAGCAGAGAGTTTCCTCTCGTTTCTTTTCGTCGGCGCTTAATTAGAAAAGCTAGCTGTGTTGTAGGTTATATATTTTTTTAAAAACAGAAGAAGCTACTCAAAGCTAACTCTCTAGCTCGGGCTGTAAAAGGCTTTTCTCTGCACCGACGCAACACTCGTTGTAAGTACAAACAAAAAAACAGCTGATTATTGTTGATATTTGACTTTAAATCAAGTTTAGGAAGTGATTAAACACGAATGAGTTGACGGACTGCTGTTAAATGTCCGCCCTGCTAACGTGTTCCTGCTCTACTTTTGAATATCTGTGTCACTAAATGAAGATAAATGTTTTTATTTTACTAATATTTGTGTTAATCATTCAAACCAGAGAGTGTAAAGCGTGTAGAGCCCGAGCTGATGACAAACACAAATGGTGGCAGCTTCAGTGATATATGAACCAGGCAGCTGCTGAGCATTAAATCTGACCCTGCTCAAGGAGCTGATTTAATGTAATGACTAAAAAAAAATCAAGGTTAATTCAAGGTGCTGTTAAAGTGTCCCACAGAAATGGATGGAAGGATTTTGGACGCTTTCCTGAGCTGATTGCAGCCAAGAATGACCAAAAAAACTACTTCTAATTATTCATTTTACCTTTAACCCAGTAGTTCATGTCAAAGATCTGTAATCAGCCTTTGTCAAACTTCAAATTAGACTGAGACCGAAGATAGATAGATAGATAGATAGATAGATAGATAGATAGATAGATAGATAGATAGATACTTTATTTATCCCAAGCTGGGAAATTACAGTGCTGCAGCAGCATTACACACAGTGACGATAGACAACATAAGAATAAAAATATAAAGAACAAACTATACATAATAAAATAGTAAGTAAAATATATTGTACAAAGTGTGTATAGTCAAGAACTACAGGTCTGCTTGGTTTGGGCGATGAGAAAGAAATCTGGATGTTTTTCTGACCTCGAGTTGAGACTTAAATAATACCAACAATAAATCCTGCAAAGCAGCTCACATTAGTCTCAAATCCTTGCCTACAAACTAGTCTCCGGTTCTTTCACCTTCTACTTCTTATATTCGCATATGTTACCTCCTCCCGGTGATCAACGCCTGGCTCGGTCACCCTTCTCTTACTCAGGGCAATCCAAACTTTTCTCATCTGTTGTTAAACTCCCAGCTCTTCACTAGGGCTGCCACAAACGATTATTTTGATAGTCGACTAATCGGATCATACATAAATTAACTGTCCTGGAGAGGGGCGAGTGGGCGGCGCTGTAAAACTCGCGGACGGAGCCGTGAGCCACCTTCGCCCCCGAGTCTTTCCATGCCGACCCAGAGCCGCCCCAGCGGCGTTGGCTGGCCTCTGCCGGGGAGAGGTCCCACGAGGGGATCCTCCTGTACCGTGCGACCGCCCCTGGCCGCCGAATTCAATCCCCAAAAACAAAAAACGATGCGTCGACTACTAAATGAATGACTCGTGACTAATCGACTAATCGTGGCAGCCCTACTCTTCAGAGAGTGCCTCCTTTCCTAACACGACCAACACCTGCTCAACTAACGCTAAATCTATCCCCCTTCCATGCAAGTAGTATTTATATGTCCTTGTCTCGCTTTGGATAAAAGCGTGAGCTAAACGACTAAATGTAAAAGTATGTTAACGCCTAATATCACGTCATTTTCTCCTTCCGTCTGTTTTCCAGGAAGCCTGCAAAGCGAAGTCCGTCAAAATGAGCGCAGCCTCCTCCCAAAAAGTCGTCCTGAAAAGCACCACCAAGGTGTCCCTGAATGAGCGGTGAGGCGCCACGCACCCCTGTCAGCAGTTAGACACCAGATGGCAAGGGCCACCAGCCCTTTGGCTTGTGAAGGTTCTAGTGCTCCCTACGGAAGGCTACTGTTGGGGGGGACCGGACCCGACATGGATGCTATTCTGACTGTCCCCGGTGTGTGCGCTGCTCACTCAACTTTGTCGGCCCCGTCGACGGTTGTAAGACGGAGCGGCGGGAGCTTGCCCCCCCCGGCCGGATATCTTGCGTGAGCAGTGCACACATGTAGACAAGGGGAGAGAGGGGTAGTGGTCGTACTTGGTAAGCCTTGGTAAGCCTATGCTGGACCAGACCACTGTCCTACAAATGCCTTGGCACTCCTGCTGCCTGTTACTCACACAGCACAGTATACATGACGTATACACCCTTTTTTTTTTAAAGGGGAGAGGAAAGGCGTAAGCTAAACCAGGGCACGTCTTAATCCTCTCTGACATTTCTCTCTCAAACCAAAGGAAGGTGAAGCACATGCTCCTGTATCCTCCTGTTCTGTCTTTGGTCTCTCTCCTCTCTACTCCACCAGCCACTCAGTCCTAGCTTGGACGTGACAAAGAGCCTCCCCCCTTTTTCTCTCCCCCACCCCTTTCCCCCATCTCTCCTTCCCCTGCTCCGAGTTACTCGGTGGTTTAACCACGAGTCACGGTCCATGCTGTAAGTGGCTGGGTGGCAAAGCACTCCACACGTCCGGGGCCTCTGCTGGCTGCAGCACGACGACACCCCAGGCCAGTCAGCTGGAGGCCTGTAAGTGGCAAATTGTGCTCCTCTGGCACCTTCTCTCTCTTTCTTTCTCTCCTTCTGTCTCTACACTCTGCTTCTTTCTTTATTGTGCTTGTTTGAATACATGCTAAATCATTCTGTCATATGATTGAGAGAGAAAATGAGTGCCAACCATAAGTCTTACATGACAAAAAAAAAAAAAAGAGCCACCGCCAGTCTGTGTGGCCGCATCCATAATATGAGAAATGACTTGATGTGGAACCCTGCTTCCTCCTCCTCCTCTTCCTCCTCCTCTTCTGTATATCCCCTGTCCCCTTCTTTTACTTCCTCCCTCTTTTTTTTCCCCCCCTCCCACCTCCTAAAGCTTCACTAACATGCTGAAGAACAAGCAGCCCACTGCGGTAAGCATTCGAGCCACCATGCAACAGCAGCATTTGGCCAGTGCCCGGAATCGCCGGCTGGCCCAGCAGATGGAGAACCGGCCCTCGGTGCAAGCGGCTCTGAATCACAAGCAGGTGAGGCTACAGATCAGATGGGCCGCGTGTACGCTGACCTGCACCAGTGCAAGACAGGGGGGGTCTATAATGTCCTGACCTGTCAGCGGTACTGTGATTAGAGATCGGATTCTGGTTCGGTATTACGTAACGAATTAAAACTTCAGCCCAAATTGAAGCTCTGAAGTCGATCTCTATAGTTTTATATGAATATTTGATTAACTGGGAACCAATTAGGGAGACACACACCAGAGTAAAGTGTATTTACTGAGTGTTTTTTTTTGGCACAAAAGCTCCCAAACTCTATTAAAATTTGTTTAATCTTTCTAAAAGTTAATTCAAGATCAGTCCAGAGCTGGTTAAGCATTTAATTTACATAAAGCTGGATGTAAGGGGATCTAGTGGATACATCTACCTGAGAATGTAGTGTCAACTCCTCGCCTGTTTCTGAAGGTGAATGTCATGGTTTGGATTTAAACTTTGGTGACTCATCGTATCAGAGCTCCCCTGATGATGGCTTTGTTCCATTTCCCATGAACATGCTCAACAACAAACAGATCAGCTGTTCTGGAAGTGAAACCATCTCAGGGTTAGAATCAGAGGTGCTTTCCAGAGGGCTACTGTCCCCTGAATGCGCACCTGTAACCACCACCACCTACCTGTAGGATGACTCTGAATTGCCCACCTCCCATTTGTCTGATTTCGTTTTTAACATAACTCCGTCCATGAACGACTTGTTAGAGCCTGAAGCAGCGCCTGGGGAAGAGCAACATCCAGGCCAGGCTGGGCCGGCCCGTAGGGGCTCTGATTCGCGGAGGACCTGTCGGAGGCAGAGGAGGGATGCGGGGGATGCCCAGGGGAGGCTTTAGAGGACGAGCCAGAGGAGGCGCAATGAGGGGAGCTCTAGCCCTGAGAGGTGTGTTTGTGTATCCGTAAACTTCAGCAGCATCTCGCCTATGAATATGGATCTGAGTCATCCTGGCTCTGCAAAGAGTGACGATCTTTTTGTGTTGCGCAGGGAAGCGAGTGCTTACCGGCGGCCCCATGCGAGGCCGCGGCGCAGCTGGACGCCTGGCAATGCGCAGAGGAGGCCGCCACCGTGGAGGACCTGTCGGCAGAGGCGGAGCTCTGTCCCGAGGAGCAGCACGAGGGGGAATGGTCAGAGGTCAGCAACAACATTTCTTTCTTCTCTCTATGATTTAAACCCACGGAGTAGAATTGTTGACTATCCACTCACAAGCTGTGTGTTTTGACGGACAGGACGTGGAGCACTGCGCGGCCGTGGCGGCTTCGCCGGACCAGGAGGTCGTGGCCGCGGGCGGGGCCGAGGCATCGGCCGTCCAGCTGTGACCCGCGAACAGCTGGACAACCAGCTGGACGCCTACATGTCAAAGACCAAAGGTCACCTGGATGCCGAACTGGACGCCTACATGGCCCAGGCGGACCCGGACAGTATGGAGTGACGCCGACGGACTGAATCAGAAGCACATCTTTAGAGTCGGTGCAGAACTGTACAGCTGAACTCGCACACACAGTGTAGTGTATCTCACACCAGGCTGCTGCTGTGCTGAGGGCGTGTTAATAATTTAGATGAGTGGCGACAGTCCGGGACTCTTTAGCTTTGGAACAGCAGGAAATCGTGGTGTCACCTGAATGTGCTTCAACCACTACTCAATACTGCAACAACCTGCTCCCGCAAAAACCCTTTTAATTCTGGATTAACGGTGTGACGGGACCTTTTTAAACATTAACAAACCCTGTGTTTTGTTTTGTTTTTATATATGTATGACCTGGAAAAACACTCAAAACCCAGACATCTGTATCTGTAATGGCTTCAATCCGGTCGATGCTGCAGGAGTTGTTGCGTTAACCTTCTGTTGAATCCAATTTGTCTTCAGATTTTTTTTTTTCTACACTGTTATTTTAAATTAGATTTTAGTGTTTGTATGCTCAGACCTTTGGGGAATAATTCAAATGGCTTATTGTGGAAACATTTGCAATACAAAAGCTTCCTAAATTATGTGAAGAATGTAAGAAAAGTTTTTTTTTTTTAAAGCCACGTATCCATTTGTCCTTTTTTGTTTTTGTATTTAAAAGATGTAGTAGTCTTTTGTTCCTCCGTTATCTTCCACCTGTCTGCGCTCTTCAAGCGGAGAGCGCCGACATTCTTAACTTGTACATGAGAGCATTTGTATGACGTGACCCAAAGCAAGTAAAAGAAGTTTTAATTAAAATGGAGAATGGATTCCCCTCATTGTGTCCGTTGATGGTTTATAAAATATTGACCACATTTTCTTTTCTTGTTTTATTTGAAATTTGTTTCTGGAATGACTTCAGTTTTTACAGAACTCAAAGGAAAACAGGAAAAATGTTCAAGATCTCAGAGAGAGAATCGTTTTTTAAAACAGATTTTGTTAATTACGCACTTCCACTACTTGAGGTTTGTACAAATATCAGTATTTCTGCGTCTCGTTCTTTTCCCCATTTTGTTTTTATATATCTGGCATTATTCCCTTTGTGCTTCTGAAGATCCCTGTTCAATTTTGAAATATTTTTCTTGATTCGTTTATAAATTCCTTTTTTTTTTTTCATAGTAATCTGATTTTCAAATATTTGTAGAGTTTAGTTTTCCGATTATTAAATTCCCCTCTGCGGTTCTCCACTGCATATTTTTAAAATATTTTTATCCCACCAATACCTGACTCCAACATCACTAATTCCTGTTCTTAATATGGATTTCCATCTTCCATCTTTTACTGTTTTATTTCAATTTTGCAAGTAACCTTGTGTAGCTCCCCCTACTCTGATCCAAGTCAACAAGTCACATCTCTAAAGACTGACACAGATGATGAACCGGGCTCAAAGTGCAGAATTAAACTCACAGGTTCCTAAATAACTATAACCAGTCAAATCTGAGAGTAGTTTGTGCAAGAATGAAATCAGGCACTGTTCCCTAAATCACATCCAACTCTGTAAAGTTAGTAATGTTACTGATAACTGTTGAGCAGGTAACACTCTTAAAGTATTTCAACAGTAATATGACTGGAGAGATCGTTCACTATCATCACAGTTATAGTGTTGGCAGGGCTGAATTGCTAATTGGACAAATCGGAGGAAGCAACAGACATGAAAAGATAATTCACGTGGGTGCTTTTTGCTTTTTCTTGGCGGGCATGTTTGGAAGAGGGCTGCGTATCAAAATCAAATTTTTAACGAGTGTTTAATCAAATTATCACACAGGAAATATAGGACCAGGTAACGTTCCAGCAGCGTAGGAATACCATGCACAGAGAGAGGGGTCAACTGGGAACGGACAGGTTCAGATAGTGTTGTCTCATAATGTAAATTTATAACTATATAACTTTTACTTAAACAAGCTTTACCGTTTTTAAACAAATGTCATCATATACTAGGATGGGGGTCTTCAACCTTTTTAGCCCAAGGACCCCACATGTAATTAAGCCTGGCCTGTAATAACTTTTATTTCACCTTATTAACATATTTAGATTCTGGGTTATTAGCCTATATGTGTTCATGATTGATAAAAAGAAGTTATTATTGTTGGTTATTAAATGTCAAGAGCTGTGCGTCCTTTGGACACGTCCACTGATTCATCCAATTGGAGTGCAAAGCCGCCTCTGTTTGTAGTTTCTATCATTTATCATTTATTATTTGGGTGAAAATCGTAAATTCTTATTAAATCGAATCCACTTTATTTAAATAGCACGATTTTCAGCAAGTTGCTGCACAACAAGATAAAGCACAATACATAAATAACACAATAGAAACACAATAAAAACATGAAGTAGAAGAAGAAGAAGAAGAAGAAGAGATACTTTATAAATCCCCTCAACGGGGAAATTCTTTTTTCACTCTGTTTTATTTACATGCTTTTTTAAACCCAGAACACACACATGCAGTACAAGGGCTCATAGACATGCAATGTGGAGAGAGATGGTGGAGTGATGGGCAGCCAGCCAGAGCAGCGCCCTGCGAGCAGTTGGGGGGGGGGGGTGTGGGTTCGGTGCCTTGCTCAAGGACACCCTGGCAGTGCCCAGGAGGTGAACTGGCACCTCTCCAGCTACCAGTCCACCTTTCATATTTTTGAACCGGCCACCCTCCGGTATACAATAGAACGATGGAAAACAATAAAATAAAACAAATAAAAATCACTACAAGATAAAAATAAATAACTAAATAAAATATGCATGTATATACATAAAATCAACATTCTACACTGAGTCAAAAGCCGAAGAAAAAAGGTTTAATGACAGAAATTGGCAGACCCTCTGCAGTAGCTCTGAGGACCGCATAGGGGTCACAGACCCCTGGTTGAAGACCCCTGTACTAGTCCTTTATATATATATAATTTCAATCTGTGGCAAGCAGGAAAATCTTATTCTCATGTATCTTAAAATAATGTATAATGCGTTTGGGTATATAAAAGGTTAAACATGATTAAACTGTGAAGAAAGGCAGACAGGCAGTGTATTGTTAATTTCCGAGTTGCCTTGAACGCAGCACTATTGGCGTCCAGTGACGTCACGCCGCCCTATAAAAGCTTCGCCGTCAGCCTTCAGGCTCTCTTACGACCGTTAGCCGTCTGACCGAGCGCCAGCCCGACGGAGACTAAACGCTTAAAAATGGGTAAATATGCACACTTTAAGTCATTTATCCGACTCTTAAACAAGCCGAGCACATAACCACACAAACAACCGACGTGTTTGAGAACGTGTTGGTTTTATTTGACGTTGTAAAAACGTTTTTTTTGGGGGAGAACCACGTTGTCATCAAGCATGGCGACCGTTAGCTCGATGCTAACACGGCTAACGACTTTCTTTTCTTTTAATATTAAAATATAAAATGCCTCGAGTGCATTAATGTTAGTTTACACTAGAGTCACATTAATGAAGTTAGCAGTCTGTTCCCGCCTTTTTAAATGAGGTTTTTAGTGTAAGTTAGAGTAGCAGGTCGCGGGTTCGATCCCCGCTTCCCCCAGTCTGCATGACGAAGTGTCCTCGGGTGTAAATACTGAACCGCAGACTCCCTCTGGATAAAAGCAAGTCCCGACAGGAAAACCAGACCCAAACGATAACATTTATCATCTTTCATATTGCACATGCTGAGTCACCCTTACCTGTTTAAACTGAGTCATCGGTGAAGAAATGACTCATCAAAACGTCTGCAGAGGAAAAAAAGGTCCTGACCTTCATATCGTGACACAGCGAACATGACTAAAACATAAAAATACAGCTTACAAGTAGGGATGTAACGATACGCTGAAGTCACGACTCGATTCATGAGTTTTTTAAATCAAAATGAGCTACAGACAAATTATGATCAAATAAAATCATCTTTATTTATAGGAAAAAAATCTTTAGGTGCCTTTGTGTTCTCATAAAAAGTGCACATGGTCATCTTAAACAACACAATACATGACAAATATCTCCTTTCTTTTTTTTATAATTCAAATTTTTTGAGTTTTACATTATACTATCAACTAAGAACAGTGGGGGAAAAAAATAATAATTACATAAAAATAAGACCAAGTCAAGATAAAAGATGCAGAAACTTATTTTGACAAAACAAAAGTAACGAATAGAAAATGAAATAAAAAGACAAGTGCATCAGTCTGTGTTCAATATGTTAATATCTCCTCTTTAGAAACAATCTCACAAGTTAACCGATGTAATTTTCGCTCACGAGGTGGCGTAACATTACTTTGCTTCTCACTGTGGTGGCGGCTGATATGTTGCAGTCTCTTACAATATTTACATGCTGTTTTGGTTTTGTCTGTCCGTTTCTCACGGTTGTATTTGTGCATATAGGGAATTCAAAATGCCGCCACACAAGTGATTTAAAACTGCTCGGTGCATCATCTGTTTCAAATCATTTTCTACCGTCGCCATGTCTTCCCTCGTTCTGTGCTCCGTACCTACGTGAGTCACGTGACTTTGACGCCTGACGTTGGACAAATGATTCGCCAACCAGTGACTTTTTTAAGATAACCTATTTCTAATTTTAAAAAAGAACATATCCTACTTCTTTCGCATTCGCGAAGAATCGTGACTTTTTCTCAACCGGTGCGAGTCGTCACGCATTTGTACCGATTTTTAAATTGTGTGACGATGCATCGTTACATCCCTATGCCTCACCGTTACTTGTTTAAACTGAGTCATCGGTAAAGAAGTGATTCATCAAAACGTCTGCCCAAAAAAGGTTCAGCTTTGTGCGTATAATCCTGAACACAACTTCCATCCTGATATTGTGACACTGCAAACCTTTAGAGAACGTAACTAAAACATAAAATACAGGTTCATAGTGATCACCTCAGCGCCACAGTGCAGACTCCTCTGTGGGATCGTCCCGTGCAGTGGGCTGACCCCAGGACAGCGGTGGCTATATTAAAAAAAAAAATCAGGTTTTGCTTTCACCTCTGCACTGCTGGTTGCTGAACGGTGACAATGAGGCCTGGCACATCCACCCTCTGTCTGCTGGTTTGGATGCACAGCTCCTAACTAGGTGTTTTTATGGGTGTATCAAATCTAAATCAGTCCCCTTCTCTTTCAGGATGTGACCTTATTGCTGAGTGTGATGAGAAGCTGCCGTGCTGTGGATCGTGAGGTTAGTATGTGTTGAGTCATTTGAAGGAAACAAAATCCACCTTCAGAGAACTAGTGAGCTTTTAAATGAAGACTGGAGCGTCCCTAAATGGTAACGAGAGCCTGGACTTGTCAGGTTGGCCTACTCCACAGTTGCACTAGTAAAAGTGTGTGGTCATCTCAACTCCAGACATTTCCTATGACTCATTGTCAGAGCTCCATGAACGCTGACTATGTATTTACATGTGTGCAATAAAGACTACAGTACATGCTGTAGTTGTTTGGTGGCACAGTGTGAGCTCTGGTCCTGTCAGGTGGGCCGTAGAGCTCACACAGTGCACAGAGTAACTTGTTTTCTTGCAACCCACTGCTGTGGACTGCAGCAGTGTTACTTATGAGAACTGACAGCTGTTCGCTTTGTCCTTGAGTTGTTGTCACTGTTTATTTTAAAATGGCAGCAGCAAACTGAAACTGTTCTGTGTTTCAACAGGTGCCGGAGGAGACGTCAGCTCAGCTGGGTAAGTTTTTATTACAGGCTCTCTCTCCTGCTGACTTCAGTGTTATGATGATTGGCTAAATATGTTCAACTGCTCTGAAGCGTGAGTGACAGCTGCCCGTCTGAACAGCACGCCGCTCTGATAACTGAATATCCTGCCGCCTCTGCAAACACACTCACCTTTGCCTTCGTTCTGCCCTCCTCCAGGTTTCCACACTTGTCCCGGCCCTCAGCAGCACCCATGCAGCAAAATGATGTAAGTACAACTGCTGTGTACCAGTACACGATGATAGCACTTTGTGGTATCTGCAGCCAGTTGCTTCATCAGCTGGTTTGTTCAAAAGCTAGTGCGAGACAAACTCAACATCTGGCATCGTTGGTCTCCATGCTGCCTGTGCCTGGAGTCCTGGTATTTGTGTTGAGACACTCATCCTCTTAGAAAACAACGTGGTGTTACTCAGTGACTACATGACAACCAGGATTAGTTTAGGATGTTGACTGAAAAGTGAAAGTGTGCTGGTCTTTATCAGGAAAAACTGGGGGTTCACAGATCACTCTTATTCCCAACACTGACTCAAATACTAAAATTAGGCTGCACTGATGCATAGTAATGTAATACATACTGTTTGACTGAGTCACAAGTGATCCAATATGAGATGTTTTCACTTTCACATTAATGGAAATGTCCCTTTTCTAGTAAGTACTGAACTCATTCCTTAATTAAATCATGACTGTTTCAGGTTTCTGCTGCAGCAAGGAGGGTGGCCTCCTCACCGCAAGCTTCAGCTACAGCACAGGTGAGTGCTGAGCAGAAAGGATGTCTGCCGTCTGAAACCGAGGCCTGTCCCGACAGACCTTTACCCGTAGGGCCACGTCGTTGGAAATGCCTCGCATATTAAATCTGTGGTTTCGCTTTACCCACACGTTCACTGCCATGAGCGCTGTGGGATATTACTGCAGAACACAACTCTTTTTAATAAAGGCCTGTCAGTCTTACAAGTGTTTAAGTTTGTACTGGTTGGTAAGATGAACTGAATATCAAGATTTGAAGTGCATCAGTAAGCTAACAAGACATTAAAACAGTCAGGTGGAGTTTGTTCTGGTTATATTTGTGTGCTCGTTGCACTTTTCTGAAAGTTGTCTTTTTTGTGTTCAGATGACGAGATGGCAGAAAAACATGAGAACCTCATGACCTGATGAGCAGTGGTGAGTGTTTGTCTTTCTGCAGTCCCAGTTTGTGTCCAGCCATTGGATGCACACAGCACTGTGTGGTATCTGCAGCCAGTTGCTTCATCAGCTGGTTTGTTCAAAAGCCAGTGCGAGACAAACTCAACGTCTGGCATCGTTGGTCTCCGGGCTGCCCATGCTCTGAGTCCTGGTATTTTTGTTGAGACAAGCTCATCCTCCTGATAAACTTGCCGTGTAGATATAAAGAATTCTTAAATCACATTCCCCCATTTAAAACCTGATTGTTTCAGGTTTTTGCCACAGCCAAGGATGGCCTACTCGTCACAGGATTCAGCTTCATCAGGAACTCTCCAACAGAGGTGAGTCTGCAGTGATTGGTTAATTAGTCCGTACTGGTAGAAGCTGAGGCCTGTCCCGACAGACCTTTACCCGTAGGCCCACGTCGTTGGAAATGCCTCGCATATTAAATCTGTGGTTTCGCTTTACCCACATGTCCACTGCCATGAGCTCTGTGGGATATTACTGCAGAACATCAAACCCTGTCAATCACTTCTCTGTATTATGGGTGACAAGAGGCCTCTGGTGCTGAATGAAACGGTGTTTTTATTTATATTGTGCCAAATCGTAACAAAGGTTCTCATGACGCAGCAGGTTTAGACAGTACTCTTTATTTTATAGACCCAACAACAGGTTAATTGCAAGAACTATCCATATTGTCTATTTCTATAAAGGAAAACTGTCCAGTCACTGCTTCTGTACACTACTAAACAAAGGCAGACTTGTAGAAATTAAACCATGTTTTTGTTTTAAAGGCCAAATGAGATGTAAAATAACTGGAATTAATTTAATAAACTCTTATTTCAGACTCCTGAATCCATCTTGGAGATGTGAAACGAGGAGCGTCGGCGGCCTTCGCTGTGAGTAACGTCTGTTTGCCTTCAGTGTTTTGCTTTGGTCATATACCAAGGCTTTCAGGATTTTCTGTTCCTGACTTGCTGTGGAATTGACCAGAAATTAAAAAAACCATCCCAGTGGGCTTCTGCAGCGTCCTGCTGCGAAGACTTGTTGGGAACATCATGTCTATATTTGTGTTTTTTAATTGTCAAATGAAAGAGTGACCTACAGTTTGTACCGAGTAACATTTTCCGTCCTTTTATTTTCAGGAGCGGCAGATTGTTGAAGCCGTTGAGACTGCTGAGAGCACCGAACTGTCAACACTGATCTGTGCAGACTCACTGTGGGACATGAACCATTTTTGTAAATGACAGAACTTGTAGCTTTGAGTTCACTGCATCATATTGTGCCTTGTGTCCTTTTGTGTACTCAATGACAAATAAAATATCTAACTCTGACTATCCTCTGTGTTCTGTCCTAATATCTTAGAATGAAAACTTGCCTTAATGGCATGTGGTTGTCTTCAGGCATAATTGTACAGTTTGCTGCTACAAACAGGCGTCGTCACATTGTAGAAGTCCTGTTTAGAAAGGGGGTTGATGGCAGGTCTACTTGCCTCAGGGACAAAATACCATAGAGACTTGAATGACCTCTCACTGAGGTGGCCCTTCTTTAGTAATGCTGCCTAACTGGTGACAACAGGATAAAGCCAGCTGGTCGAGTTAAACCGTTATTAAATCAGCATTTTGCTGTAAAGGCTCCGTTGAGTTTTATCTTAGATTTTACAATGGTGAGGTAGAAATTGTTTGACCTCCACTATAGTGAGATTTCCTCCACTAGAGAGCAGTATGTTTGAGCTCACCGGGTAAATGTCCTTTAAAGGAGAAGTCTTGTAAGAGGAGGGTCTCCTGTGACTGCCCCAACACAGTTTGAAATCTTTTTTCATCCATATATGTTCAGTATATCTTGACATGTATGACCCTGACGAGCTCCCAACAGGTGAATATGTTGGTACATGCTACAGCACCTACCTGTAGCTCTTCCATTGGTCAGAGTCACATTATTCCAGCTAACTGATTGGCTGACCGACCTGCACCTACCTCCATTGTCCGTTACTCAGGTGTACTGTTAGTTCACTCAAACTGTGAAACTTTTGTCACTTTAAATACTGAAGGCAGCTATTATTAGCTGATTACCTAAACCTCTATGTTCAGAAAGTGTATGACCTCTAATCATATATGACTGAAATGAGGCAGCTGTGTTTGTAGTAGTTGTGTGTTGTTTTCTATTTGTCATTGTGTGTCTCTTTGTGGCCATTTTGTGTCTCTGTTTATTTGTGGTTATTGTGTGTCTCTGTGATTATTTTGTGTTTCTTGCATCTCTACTTGGTTTCTTTGTGTTTATCAGTAGTTGTTTTGTGTCTCTTCGTTGTAACTTGCCATCTCTTCAGCATCATTTCAAAGAATTATGATATAAATTGCCCCCCGGGCTCCATCAGTAATCCATCCACGAGGGCAGGCGTGATTCATCCTCAAAGACTGAGGATATGGGTGGAGTGTTCCTTAAAAAGGTTTTATGGTGGAAACTCCTCCGCCTGGTTGGCAACAAAGAGAAGTGTGTGAAAGTTCAGCGAAGGGAACAAAACGGTCTCGTACGATCAAAAACAACTCCCAGCAACAATTGTGGGCTATACAGATCATATGACACCATATGTGTTATTGTATCATGCGACCAGCAAAACACTAGAAAGTTAACGTTTTCAATCATTAGCTCCAATATACTATATATTTAAAACCCACGTGGCATCTTATAAATATATTTTTGGTGCGTTATGATGTGTGTATGTGTGTGTTCAGTCAGCCAGGTGGAGCCAAAGACAGA
Organism: Larimichthys crocea; assembly: GCF_000972845.2. Taxonomy (NCBI): domain Eukaryota; kingdom Metazoa; phylum Chordata; class Actinopteri; family Sciaenidae; genus Larimichthys; species Larimichthys crocea. The sequence continues at coordinate 7,178,882 of NC_040023.1, read as the reverse complement.
CTGATGTTCTACACATGAAACAACACTGTAATTTCAAAATGTTCTGCATGCGTTTGTTGTGCTTGTGAGCTGCAGTCCTCATATTCCATGAATTAAATGGTTGTCTATATATATATGCATGAGAATCCTGCAAAACCTCAGCTCACACATAAAGCTAGTCACCTTTTCTGCTTTATAAACGTCTGTATACTGTATATTATTGTGTTTATGCACATTTTATATAAATCATTAGTTGCAATCGTATTTTCTGATGTACCCATTTCATTTGTAATCTTTCATAGTGGGAAATGAGCTGCTAGGCACATATTAACACCCCATTCCTGCCACTGTCTGTGCAGTGTGTAGTACAGTTTCTTTATGCTGGGCCTAAGATTAGTCAAGGAAGATCAAGTAAATTGGAAATTGTGCTTCAGTGGTGCATATTCCCAGAGAAATGTTCATATAAAGTAGCTCAAATGTTGACACACATTGAGTCTGGAGCTTTCCGGCAGTTCGAATTTCCTCCCTTGGCCATGTGGGGTTCCCGCCTTACAGTGCAAGCATAATATGGAGCAAGGTGCACGGTATATGCATGTTTACATCCCTTTATAGTCATTTTGTCAACAGCTGTCGACCAACTTGGATGTGAAGTCCTACATGTGGTCCAAACCAAGTAAAGGTTTAGCTTCTGCAGCTCCTTGTGTACTAAAAATACTGACCTACTTGTATGTTTGATCGGGAATCAACTGTCAAGCTTGGCACTCATCAGATAACCTTCACCGTTCTTAGATGGCAGCTGCTTAAAATGAAGATGTGGAGAGGTCAGTAGTAAAAAAATATAAAGAATGATACAAAAGCAGGTATTAAAAGTCAAGAAGCAGACATTGAAAGTAAACAAAATATGAAACAAAACATGTTTTTTGGTGCAGACGTGTAAAGTAGCCTATTCACCAGGGTTTTGTTGCACAATATAAAATATGAAAAAGGATATTTGCAAGTTATCTTGTAAAATCTGTGGATCGCCTTGTAGTTTACCTAATATAGGCAGGCATGCCTCCATTTTAAGTCTTTAAAAAAACAAATATATCATATCAGAGCTTCAAAAATGTACATGTTCTGTGGCCTTTCGACTGCATTATATTTATAGTTTAGGTCAAATCGGGGAGTTTCCCTTTTGTTTTCAGATCTAATCAGTGGAGTCACTAGGTGAAATAGGTGGTGAAAAATTTGGTGGTGTTTTATTATTATTTTTATTTATTACATTTTTTTTCTCACAAAAAAATGCCTATTTATGCAATACAAAGTGGCCAGAATATGAGTTTAAACCAATAATCATATAAACTGTCATTATTCACTTAAATATGATCATAAATCTCATTTCATCGGGTACGGTAGAGAGAGCCCCTTCAGTGCGTCATTATACAATCCATTCCACTTTTTCATATAGAGCAGCTGAAGGTGTATGGAGGCGTCATCGTCTTAGATTAATCAATTGATTGACAAAGCTTTAATTGGTGCTCTGAAAAAATAACTTTTCTCCTCTATGGGCTAAGCCACCCCAGTTTCTTAAACCTAGTGATGTCCCTGGATCTAATAAAAGAATACAAATGCCTAAATGTGTCATTTTTATACATATTATACATTAAATGTATTAAATTCATACTGAAAGCTACATTTTAGTACAGTAGCCAGTATCCACTCTGTGTTTTTTTGTTTGTTATGTTTATTATATATCATATATTTTCAACCTTTACCATAATGATACTAATCCATACGCTTCTTTCAGTATCGGTGTGTGTAACATGTGAATGACTCATCCCCTCACATCCACACGGGTCTCTCTCTCCTTTTTTTTTTTTTCCATGTGTTTACGTGAAAACGGATTTTTCTCCTCGGCCACCTTCGACTTCCTGCGCTCGCATCAGCTGAGCACGCTCTACGTTCCCCGAGCCATGCGGTGTCCACGCGTCGCTTCTGGCCGCTGATTGGCCGGAGCCGACACAAACAAAGATTCTCGACCAATGGGAGCGGTGTGCACGCGCTGAGCCATGCTGTTCAGCCCGGCTGCTCGTGCCGCGGGGAGGCTCGTCATATAAAAGCCGAGCGGCTCCCCGTCTTTGTTTACAGCACGGAGCAGGGAAGCGGAGCAACACGTTGACTTACTCACTTTTAAATTTGGGATATATTTTTTTGAATTAAGCAAATATGGTCGCCATGACGAAGAGATTAAAAACCTTCCAGGTTGTCTTCACGGACCCGAGCAAGACTTTTTACTGCGGCGGGGACCGAGTGTGTGGACGGGTGGAGGTGGAGGTGAACGAGGTGACCAGGGTGTCCGCGATGAAGCTTCTGGGTCTGGGCTGCGCCAAGGTGGAGTACGCCAAAGGCAAGCAGCGGTGCAGACAGGAGGCCGAGTATCTCAGACATGAGGAGGTGCTGCTGATGGACGACCAACCCTCAGGTACGAACTTCCAATGCATTGCACTTTTCTGCAGCTGGACTTGTTTTGTGCACCCCCTGGTTTTATTAGACCAGAGGGAGTTCCCTTGAGTGTGGTTAATTATGTCAGGGTAACAGCTGCTACAGCAGCCAAGTCTAGTCCTGCCTGATATTGATGCTTAAATTATGAAAAGGTTTGTAATCTCATGTGTATTTTGTCCTTACAGACTCTGATGGGTCAGTCGTCTTGAGGCCTGGCAACAAATACAACTACACCTTTGGATTTGAGCTCCCCCAGCAAGGGTAAGGCATCCCGTCTTGCTTCTATGATCTATTTGAGCGATATCCTGCAAGGATACTAATGTTTTTTTTTAACGTGTCCTCACAGGCAGCTGGTGTCCTCATACAAGGGGAAGTTTGGATACGTCCACTACTATGTGAAAGCCATGATGGAGAGGCCACAGCAGCCCACCCTCGAGTGCAAGAAACCCTTCGAGGTGGAGGAGCCTCTGGATGTCAACACCCCAGATCTGCTGGTGAGTAACTGATCTTGCTGTTTTTCTTTTGTTGTGTGTGTGTGTGTCTTGTTTCAGTTTGACACCGGCGTCTTACCTTTCCCGTGTCCTTCCTCAGTCCCCAACAGGTGGCATGAAGGAGAAGAAAGTCACCTGCATGTTCATCCCCGACGGGCAGGTGTCGCTGAACGTCAAGATCGACCGTCGCGGTTTCTGCGAGGGCGAGGACATCTGCATCAACGCAAAGTTCGAAAACACCTGCTCTCGAATCGTGGTGCCCAAGGCCGCCATCATCGCCAAACACATCTACCAAGCCAACGGACGCACCAAAGTCTTCCGACAGAAGCTGTCCTCGGTCCGCGGGAACCACATCATCTCAGGCATGTGCGACGCCTGGCAGGGGAAAACCATCCGAGTGCCAAAGATCAAACCGTCCATGCTTGGCTGCAACATCATCCGTGTGGAGTACGCTCTGATGGTAAGCCCTCAGTTTTGTGGTCACGTTGCCAGTGATTTTTGGCTGCCATGAGAGTTGTAAATCAGTGTTAAGGTGTTGCCGTTGCCTCTTCCAGATCTACATCCACATTCCTGGTAGTGAGAAGCTGATCCTGGAGCTGCCGCTGGTCATCGGGACTGCCGGCCTTGGCAGCCGAAGCAGCAGCGTGAGCAGCCAGGAGGGTTCGGTTAGCAGCGCGTCGCAGAGCTGGGTTTCCCTCAGGATGCCCTCTAACCCTCCCAGCTACTGCGACATCACCCGCGACTGCCGCCTTGACCAGCCACTCACGCCACTCCTTGATGACTTCGATGGCGACGACAGCCCCATCTTCATGAACGTCCCGTCCTTCCAGTTCCCGCCACCTCCAGCATACACTGAGGTAGGTTTCTCCACCTAGTAGTGATCTTAGCCAATGAGAAATTACCTTTTTATTAATAAGTTATCTAATGAAACCTTTTGTTTTCCAGACTGAAGAGGAGTTCAATGGCAACGCCCGCATGATGCCAGTGTGTTGAAGTCCTAGCGGCGACTCTTCGAACTGTGGTCCAGCTCTCAGGGACCGTCCATTAAAAGGCACTTGGAAAGGAACAGAAAGGCCAAACTCCAGAAGGAGATGTGTTGGATTAAGAAATAAAGCCAGGATTGTGGAGATAAGAAAGACTCTTTGCCTGGTGTCTTGCCACGCTTCGTCAACCTATGCTGAGCTTGAGTCTTCCTCGTGGTGCTCTTCAAGTCATGGACTTGGAGGTTGAAGCCACAGAGCTTGTGGCGCGCTACATTTCTGAATAAGCTGTCCCTTCTTTAGAGACTCGAGCTGTCCGGGGGTCTCACTGTCCAATCACAGCCACTTTATGACTTTTGTTATTGGGGCCAAGCATTGTATTAGTCAGCCCCCCCTTCTCCCCTCAGCATGCTGTGACATCTTTGCTTTATGTTTTCGGGGTTTGCATTTTTCACACGATGCTTCGTCATTCCAGTGATTTCACTAGAGGAACCATCTTTTTGTGTGTAGTCCAGTGAGTTATTCGTTTGAGTTTGTCAGGAGTAATGTTGCCTATGAGAATTTGAGCATGTAGAATAATTTTCCTTTGATGCAACGTTTTCTTGTGTACCAGTGTTTGAAAAAAATGGTTTATTCCTTTTTATTTTTTGCACTTTTTTTGATTTTTTTTGCTCTACTACTGCCTCTAGGAGTTGATGTTTTGTTTTTTGATGTGGAGTGTGAACCTTTCCTTAAAGCAAAAAAAAAACACTCTTTGAAACCTCACATTCGATTTCCAGATCCCGGTTTTAGTGGTTGGCTTTAAATTTTCTTGACACACACAAGTGCCAAACATCATGGAAAGCACCTTTTTTTTATGTCAGGATAATCGTTGTGTCTGATAATGTTGTCCTGGATAACATTTCACTCCACTGTGGTTGTTTCACGACTTTTATTTGTTTTTGTTTTTAGGGCTCAAAGAAAGATCACTGTTATAAAAGACTTGATTTGTGACAAAGTATGTTTGCAATGCATCCTTGATACAAGTATTTTTGTATGAAACCCCATGGGTTTGTTTGTTTTTTTAAAATAAACAAATATTTAAAAAAAAATATCCAGTTTGCCTTTTTCGTTTTTCAACTCTGGTTCTCAGCAATCAAGTTCTGGTTCAGCATGGTGTACTTCAAGAATGTCTTCATTGTGGGAACCATTATTGTATTATAGCCTTAATTACTGTTTTGACCCTGTTGACATCCATAGAGGCCTGAACTACACATTCTCACGGTGACACTGTCGTAAACATGGACAGCTGTACGCCTGTACTTGTTATGTTTATTTTACATATTATCAAATGCAACAAGACAAGACACAGCAGTCGGCTAATGCAACAAGAAGCCCAGCTCAGCGTCTTGTCTTTCAGTCTTTTATTTCACGAAGGTCTTGCCAAAGACTAGAAGTCTGTCCCAGATTTACTCTCGTCTGGCAGCTTTTTTTTGCTTGGTCACTCTCTGTTTTTCTTTTCTCAGCCTCCGTCAACATCCTTTTCGGGGGTTTTTTATCGCCTCTGTAATTATGTTCATAGAAGACTGCTGAGCCTGCTGCTTGCCCAGCTCCTGTTCTGGCACGACACAGGCCCACACCCACCCAGGCCTGAAAACCTCCTCTTTTTCCCAGTGGTCGGAAACAACAAACAATCTTGCAGCCTGGCTAACAGCAGCTTTAATTCGTAGTAGAAGTTTCCATCGAGAAACTCTGTCGGCAAGTTTAACCAAAATCAGTGAAATCATTGATGGTTTGTGTCTTACAGCATTACGTACGTGGTCGGTGTGCTGCTTCACATGCACAAACATGCCATGTGATATTCTGGATATTAATTAATTATTTATTTATTTTTTATATTTTAATACTGAACTGTAAAGTGTCTTTTTAGCCGAAACAATGAAATCCCATTCATCACTATACATATAGTGTTTAGGCTGGTCATGTTTTCAGGAGAAACTTTGGAGTCTTTTGTGATTTGAAGCCTCTTTAAATTGAGATTTAGACACAGTTATCTAGGGGTGTGATGAAAGGTCACAAAGAAGCAAATGAATTCTCGTAAATGCCTTTGAATTAACCAAAAGATGAAACGAGAATCTTTTTTTCACACACCCCATCCCTGCTATCCTCCCAGCATCCCTCCCTACATTCACATCCAGCAGATCATGCTGATTCATCTGTGGATGATGCGGATCATCTGTGCTAGCTGCCCAGTGCTCCATGCTTTCTTTATCTATGAAACAAACTTTGTATTTTGAGCAAACAGAGATATTTCCATGTACAGGCTATTAGGCACGTAGTGCTCTGAAGTTGAACTGTTACATTAAATAACAGGAGTACTGCTGAGTAATGAATTGTTTTGGAGAATATGCTTGACCGCATCTGTGCAACCTCCATCCAGAAGTTCACAGGAGGAGTGTTCGTGGTATAACTTTCATTTTATGCAATGTGTTAGGAGTGATGTAGGGAATTTAAATGGTGGTTGGTGTTCCTGGAAGATAATTGCATGCTCTGACAAATACATTTCTAGTTTACACTGATGCAAGCAGAGAATATTATTATGAAATATGGGTGATGGAAGGTAGACGTTAGGAACAAACTTTCTTTTTAGCTTAGTTGGACAAAGATGTTGGAGTAGATCGGGTCTTGTAACCTATGAGGGTGTAGGGCGAGAGGCCTGTGCATGTCTGTGCTGCTGACGTCTGATAACTGCTGAGAGCAGCAGATAATGAAAGTGTTTATCTAAGTTGCTCTGTGACAGGGGCCTGTGGCTGCAGACTTGTATCTTCAGGAGCTGCAGGAGCTGCTGGAGGTTTGGGTGTAGCCTCATGAGGAAAGTTAGTATATGTGTTCATGGTACTCAGAGACCATTAAGTTTACTGGGCATAGATTTGCTCCCCAGAGGATGAACCCCACCTCAAAATATGCATTTACATACTAGTAATGTTCACACAGAAAGCAAATTTTCACTTAATAGAGCGATATAAACCCAGAATAAACAGATTTTTCTGCGATTTAATTGCTTAAAAAAAAAGACAACATCATGATAAACAGTCATACTTTGTCAGGTTTGGCTTGTTTTCATATCGATCATCTATGGTATGCATATTTTTAAAAATGATGTGGTCTCCTTTCTGTTTGGTCTATGATGCTGATTTTAATCACACACCTATTAAGTTTTCCTCTTATTCTCTGCGATCCTGGCACATTTCTTTCTCTTCCTTCCTCCCATGCTCTGCCCTTTGGATTTGGCATCGCTTGCCACAATAATACTATAATCTGCTGCTACACTGTATGCACAATTATCTGTATCCACTGCGACTTTCCTGGCCTTGTTTGTGTGTCCTAATACAATAGGCAGCGATGTGGTATGGAAAAACCAGTGAGGGATCTTGACCTTGTTATGCTGCGTGTTGTCCTTGTGAATACTGTGTCAGGGGTTAGGTAGGATCACGCTTTCAGCTGCAGAGTTATTTCCAGAACAAACATGCCTTTCTCAGCTGTGAATGACCACCGGGCAGCTAAAGAGACATATATATGTACAAAACAAAGAATATACCATATATAAGAACAAAAACAGGTGCAGAGTTTCCAAGTGGGGTGTGTGGATGTGTAACAAATAAACCGTCCAGCGTCTGACTGACATGTGCGTGGAAAATACTGCACACATGTCCGCTGTCCATCAGCTTTCCAAGAAAGACTAACATGGAAGAGAAGCTGATGCCGCTCGGTTTTCCATTACAACTTGCTGCGCATTGTTTTTATTGCTGCAAAACAACATTACATAATGGACACACCATGATGTAATATTAGCCCTACTGGGACTGTGTCAGGCCACCGCCATCCTATTATTTGTTTTGAACGAACATGAACTTCAGTCTTGCCACAAGAAGAAGACGTCTTTGTCTGAGTCTTTGTACATGGGGTGATCTAACCTGCACCTCTTCCTGCAGTATTTCTAATCTACAGATGATTGACTGGGACTGGCTGGACTGTGTGCAGTCATTGTGTCCATGAGGAAGTCATTGAGGACTGTCCACGCCTAGCTGTAAAGCTTTGTTTATGCTCATCTGAGTGTCCTGTCACAGTCCGTGTCCTGCTGGTGGGCCGACTGAAGCCTGGCTGCTCAAACACGCCAAACCGTCGCCGTCGACAACAGTCAATCAATCAATCAATCAGACTTTCTTTGTCTTTCATACCCTTCACGCTCTTTATAAAGATCATCTTTCAGTGAGGCAACACCATAGGCAGGTTAAAAAAATAAAACAAATAATAATAATAAAAAGAAATAAATAATAATACAATTTAAATGAAATAAAATCCATTAAATAGATAATAAAGGTTAAGATATATAAATAGTCAGACAACTAACTAACTAAATAAATAATAGTGAAAATGATGTAACAGATTAAAATATATAAACAGACAAATGTATAAATATAGTTCAAGTAAAAGGCCTTTCCACACACCTGAAGGTCCTAAAAACTCAGTTTAAAAGCAAATCTGATAAATAGGTAAGACTAAGACCAATGCGAGATTTATAAACCAATAAAAGAATCTTAAAATTGATTCTGAAGCACACAACTTTAAGTCTTGATATGATATGAACAGGTGAGTTTTAAATAAATTCACCCTCAGTACAGTTGTCATGAACAGGGAAATTAGCTACAGAGACCAAAACTGTTTTTTGTACCAGGCTGTAAACATGTTTATTTCTGCTGTGAAGTTGGACATTTGAACATGGGGACTTATGGAGACTGACTCAAGTGGACGTTTGAGGAACTGCAGTCGTTGCCACTTGGCTACACCACATGTTCATCATTCATTCGTCATTTAGTTTGACTCAATCTCACATACACCCACAAATACACTATCTCTGGATTAATCCGCCGTGACAAATAGTCCCCCAACAAATCCATTTTTCCTTCTGTTCGACTGATATTTACTAAAAACTACAGTGACCCGCTCTTTTAGTAAATTACTGAGCCTTATACTTTAATTTTTCATATGTCTGTAGGTAAGCCTATGGAATACCTGACCTGGATATTTAAATCCCATCAATAAACTCATTAATTAATTAATATCTACGATACGTTTTGAGTTTCCATGCTCTCCATCTTAAGGTGTGTGTGTGTGTGTGTGTCTGGTTTTGGATGACATCATCATCACCATAATAACCATTAAATCCTTCACCGCCCTGCATGCCTTGCTCTTCCCTCAGACTCGGCCTGTGATTGGCTAAGACATCCGAGCATTCCTTTCCCGTTTGGCTGAGGCCAGTTGTTCACGCGGGACAGCATTCAAGAGCCGCATGTTCACACACACACACACATGCATTCATAACCTCTGAGCTGGTTTCCTGTAGCATCTTGCGTCTTGTTTCCTCATCCTCCCACTGTTGGTTCCTCGCTGTGGGCTGTGACTCACTACAGACGGTTCAGCGTGCTTACAGAGCACAAAGCAAGTCTGGTCATGAGCCCGAGGTTAGCTGTGATTCGAAAACATTCTTCTGATAAAGACGCACGGCAGGAAATGTGTGTGTAATATGAAGGTTCTCAATCATCCAGGTCATCTTTCTTCAAAAAGAAGGTTAAGTCTGGGGCAACTGGACAGTTTGTAGACCCGTGAAGACGTTTCGTCTCTCTTCTTCAGTTCTGGCTGACTTTAGTGTCCATCTATACTCAAGTGAAAAGACTAGACCTGGACTAATGCAATTATCTTTATTATTCACACCCATCCATGTCACGCACCCCTCATGTTTTACCATAAACATGTAACTCATGATGATGTTCAGTGAAGTCAACAGACTCGATGTACTCGACACATTCGTCACTCTTCTTTTTTTTTACTCTCACTTCCTCTGGAGCACACATGCTGAGTTTCATCTCTGATACTTCCGTTACTACTCTTCAATACAGCACACTGTGTACCTTTCGGCAGGGTAGTCATCTCAGTACGAGTACGGCTGTTGTGCCGCAATTACCGCAATCATAACTGTAGCATTCGTGTCAATATTTGACTGTCAAAATATGAAAATAAAACACACGCGCTTTCATTTTCTATATCGCGGCGTTCATCGCACTACAGTGAACGCACTTGTGTGCTCGAAATATCAAATATCAAGTTTACTATCACAAAAAAAGAAAACACAGACAACATAAGTAACTTAATAACATAAAATAAGATAAGATAGACTTTGTCGATCACACGCTGAGAAATCCGCTTGTTACAGCAGCTCACAAGACACTAAGTGGATGAGAAATGACTCATAAATATGACAGTAACTGGCTGAATTATGGGAAGTGCTTGGGAAGTGTTTTTCAAGCTTAACCTGGATCAAAAATTAAACTAATCCGTCCATCGTGAGTTTTTAAGTTTGTAGTATCTATACGACACTCCATGAATTGTATTTATCTTGACTTGAGCCACAATGAGGATGGTGTAAATGTAACTGGAATTAAAACAATTAAAGGGTCCTCTGGTGATTTATTACTCCACATTAGGAGACACAAGAGTTTAAGATATCTTGACTGTTGGTCCAGCATAAGATGTAAAATCACTGAAACAGTCAGTTACTGTCGTTACCTGCTCTGACAGGTAAATTCCAACATTTCTCTAACTCCACGTCACTCATCAGTCTTTAACCGAGATCTGCCCAGGTTGAGGTAACCCCCCAGTGATCATCCTGTGCTGATGATTCACCACGCCGTGACTAGATAACTAATCATCCATGTGCTATATAGACAAGAAGAAATACTGAATACAGAATACTCTTGATTTCTAGGTTAGGATTTTACACACAAATGTACCATGTAACCAAAAGTAGAAGTTCATTATCTGTTCACACCATCACACCATCATGACTTCACAAAAGTTCCCCCACTTCTCTTTGTCTAAACTGTTGCATCCATAAAGTAAAACACAAACTCCCACAAAACCTGCCCGGCGGCAATTGGCTGAATTCTGCTGCCACGCGTTCTGTGATTGGCTGAACTCTTTGTTCATGCGTGAGGCATGCAGGCAGGGCATGTCAGCATCCTCAGTAAGGAGGAAGTCCTGTTATTTTTAGTGCTGCTGCAACAGTGAGTTACTTCAGACGGGAGGGGACTTTCTGCTGCCTGTTGCTGAGGCTGCTTTCACTTTGGATTCCCGTGTGATCCATGCAAAATGAGATCAGCTGCTCACCCTTAATGTATCTGCTGCACATCTGTCTCTGTAGACTTTAATATTTCCCCACCAGTTCTTTGGGTACTTTTGATAGATAGATAGATAAATAAATAGATAGATAGATAGATAGATAGATAGATAGATAGATAGATAGATAGATAGATAGATAGATAGATACTTAACTGAGCCCGAGGGAGTAAATGTCAACAGCACAGGATGTTTCAGGCTTATAATATATATATATATATATATATATATGTTCCACGTCATTTTTCCACATCATAACACTACAGTTCGAGATTGCAAAACAGAAAATTTGATGCCTAATGTTGTCGTGCCCTCATCTTAAATCACTCTTCTCTAATTCCAATCAGGTTAGATCATTTGCATCAAGTCATCAAGTTTAGAGTCTGCCATGTTGTTATCTTGTATTGCTCTGTTTACAACAAGGCGGTTAGGCTCCTTGAATTATTAAACTTATTTAGAAGAAAAAACTAAATCTCTGTTGTAAATTGTAAGCTGTCTGTTGTCAGCTTTGACCAACCATACTTGGCATGGGCAGATGCAAACAGTGCAAACACCTCAGGTGCATTGACTTTCCATTTAACCTCCAGATGGAGTGGTTTTATCTATATTATATATATTATATATATATATATTATTATATATATATATATATATTATATTATATATTATTATATGTCCGGTATTCCATAGGCTTACCTACAGACATATGAAAAATTAAAGTATAAGGTCAGTAATTTACTAAAAGAGCGGGTCGCTGTAGTTTTTAGTAAATATCAGTCAAACAGAAGAGAAAATGGATTTTTTGGGGACTATTTGAAACAGCGGATTAATCCAGAGATAGTGTATTTGTTGGTGTATGTGAGATTTGAGTCAAACTAAAGACGAATGAATGCGAATAAATGTTGAACACTGTGGTGTAGCCAAGTGGCAACAACTGCAGTTCCTCAAACGTCCACTTGAGGCGCCTACGCAGAAGTTCAAAAAGAAGTTGAATCGGGGGCAACTGACTGTTTGTAGACCCGTGAAGACGTTTCGTCTCTCTTCTTCAGTTCTGGCTGACTTTAGTGTCCATCTATACTCAAGTGAAAAGACTAGAGCTAGACTAATGCAATTATCTTTATTATTCACACCCATCCATGTCACGCACCCCTCATGTTTTACCATAAACATGTAACTCAAGTCAACAGACTCGATGTACTCGACACATTCGTCACTCTTTTTTTTTTTTACTCTCACTTCCTCTGGAGCACACATGCTGAGTCTCATCTCTGATACTTCCGTTACTACTCTTCAATACAGTACACTGTGTACCTTTCGGCAGGGTAGTCTCTCGATCGAGTACGGCTGTTGTGCCGCAATTACCACGCGCAAACATAACTGTAGCATTCGTGTCAATATTTGACGTCAAAATGAAAATAAAACACACGCGCTTTCATTTTCATATCGCGGCGTTCATCGCAGACAGGAAACGCACTTGTGTGCCGAAATATCAAGTGGAAGTGGGGAAGCATGTGAATGACAGCAGTGGACTCAGTGTCTTTTAAATCACAAATTTAACGAATGTCTTACTATCACAAAATAAGTCGAAAACACAACAACATAAGTAACTTAATAACATAAAATAAGATCAGATAGACTTTGTCGATCACGCGCTGAGAACCGCTTGTTACAGCAGCTCACAAGACACGAGTGGATGAGAAATAACTCATAATGTGACAGTAACTGGCTGAATTATGGAAAGTGTTTTTCAAGCTTACCTGGATCAAAATCAAACTAACTATCCGGTCCATCAGGAGTTTTTAATTTGTAGTATCTATACGACACTCATGAATTGTATTTATCTTGACTTGAGCCACAATGAGGACGGTGTATGTAACTGGAATTAAACAATTAAAGGGTCCTCTGGTGATTTATTAATCCACATTAGGAGACACAGAGTTTAAGATATCTTGACTGTTGGTCCAGCATAAGATGTAAAATCACTGAGACAGTCAGGTACGGTCGTTACCTGCTCTGACAGGTAAATTCCAACATTCTCTAACTCCACTCACTCATCAGTCTTTAAAACCGAGATCTGCCCAGGTTGAGGTAACCCCCCGGTGATCATCCGTAATGACGATTCCCACCACGCCGTGACTAGATATCTAATCATCCATGTGCTATACAGACAAGAAGAAATACTGAATACAGAATACTCTTGATTTCTAGGTTAGGATTTTACACACAAATGTACCATGTAACCAAAAGTAGAAGTTCATTATCTGTTCACACCATCACACACCATCATGACTTCACAAAAGTTCCCCCACTTCTCTTTGTCTAAACTGTTGCATCCATAGAGTAAAACACAACTCCCACAAAACTGCCCGGCGGCAATTGGCTGAATTCTGCTGCCACGCGTTCTGTGATTGGCTGAACTCTTTGTTCATGCGTGAGGCATGCAGGCAGGGCATGTCAGCATCCTCAGTAAGGAGGAAGTCCTGTATTTTTAGTGCGGCTGCAACAGTGAGTTACTTCAGACGGGAGGGGACTTTCTGCTGCCTGTTGCTGAGGCTGCTTTCACTTAGATTCCCGTGTGATCCATGCAAAATGAGAATCAGCTGCTCACCCTTAATGTATCTGCTGCACATCTGTCTCTGTAGACTTTAATATTCCCAACCAGTTTCTTGGGTACTTTTTGATATAGATAGATAGATAGATAGATAGATAGATAGATGATAGATAGATAGATACTTAACTTGCCTTTTTCTTGCTGATAATATAATATATATATATATAAAATTATTATATTAATATATATATAATAATATATATATATATCTTCTAGATTCAATCTTTTTTATCTGTGGCTCCTGGCCACCGTCATCTTGGCAGTCCTGCTCTTCTTCCTATCTAAAACTGACAAACGTAGATCATTGGCGGACCTAAGACAAGCTCATCAAGTCGTCTGTAGCACCACCACCTTGCTGTCAACAAGCGGTTTATTATAATAACTTATTTTATATAATTTAAACAGGTGATATATAATATTAAATATATGATATATATTATATATATATATATATATAAATTCACCCTCAGTCAGTTGTCAGAACGGGGAAATTAGCTATAGAGACCAAAACAGTTTTTTTTGTACAGGCTGTAAACATGTTTATTTCTGCTGTGAAACATGGGGACTTATGGAGACTGACTCAATCT
>NC_040023.1:7140541-7164531 GCF_000972845.2 Larimichthys crocea | reverse complement strand
ACTTCTGAGGGCGCCTCAAGTGGACGTTTGAGGAACTGCAGTTGTTGCCACTTGGCTACACCACATGTTCAACATTTATTCGCATTCATTCGTCTTTAGTTTGACTCAATCTCACATACACCAACAAATACACTATCTCTGGATTAATCCGCTGTTTCAAATAGTCCCCAAAAAATCCATTTTCTCTTCTGTTTGACTGATATTTACTAAAAACTACAGCGACCCGCTCTTTTAGTAAATTACTGACCTTATACTTTAATTTTTCATATGTCTGTAGGTAAGCCTATGGAATACCGACATATAATAATATATAATATAATATATATATATATATATAATAATATATATATATATAATATATATAATATAGATAGTTGTATATAAATTCACCCTCAGTACAGTTGTCATGAATGGGGAAATTAGCCACAGAGACCAAAACTGTTTTTTGTACCAGGCTGTAAACATGTTTATTTCTGCTGTGAAACATGGGGACTTATGGAGACTGACTCACTTCTGGAGCCAGCCTCAAGTGGACGTTTGAGGAACTGCAGGCCCACCATCCAGGGAGAGTACAATTTGTTACCTGAGGTTGTTCTGGCTTTTCCATCACAGTCGGCCAATCAGAAGAGCTCAAAATAGTCAAATGAAACACCAGAAAAGTGTCAAATACGGGACCTTTAAAAGTAATCAAGTAAAAAATAAGTAATACTATATAATTATATATGTTATTATGTGTACATGTGTAGTTTTCTTTTAAGTCTGTGGTCATGGAAACATTTAGTAACTCTTCCTTTCACTTTTTTTTTGCTCCATGTCAACTTGATGTTGTTATTTTTGTTGTTAAACCTTTGTAAATCCCTTGTCTGTCATAAAAACAATAAACTGTCAATCATCCTTAAAAAACTAATTCCTGCTGTATCCTGAGGGCAGCTCTCTCTCTCTCTCTCTCTCTCTCTCCAGTCGAAAACATTAACCGTCCTCCGTTTGCAGAACAGTCTGAGCATGCCCAGACTGAAAAACAACCTTCCAGCACTGAAATGGATCAACAACAAACCTCCACCACCCACACCCACACACACACACACACACACACACACCTTCGTTCAGTTTCTCCACCCTCACATACAGCCAGCATCCTCTTCACCCTGCACACAGCTCCAATTACCTTCCCCACATGAAAACACAGCCAAAAGCAGACGACGGAGCGTGCACAGACACACAGATGTTCGTTAGAATTGAAGCAGGTTAAGGTTGAATAAAACAGATTCTTGCAGATCTTGTTGTGTGTGTGTGTTGTGTGTGTGTACGTGTGTGTGTGCACGCACAGGCCTGAGGGAGTGTGGAATGTCTTGGCTGCACCTTCAGCAAACAAAGTGCAAAACAAGTTTCACCACGAGGACAGGAGGACCTCCACCTAACCGCAATCTCCTAAAGCTCCTCCCTCCGACTAACCGCAGGACTGTTTATTAGCTATGATCAGCGTTTATTTATCTAATTATAGGTGGCAAGAGGTGGCAAGCAAAATAGAAATGGATACGTCTGCTATCTAATCCAAGATTGGGCAAAGCTGTGAAGCGTGGGTGGAGCTGAATAAAGCCTAGTAACTTTAAGTCGTAATATAATTTAAAATGTATCTATGGAGACCAAAACTGGTTTTTGTACCGGTGCATAGTGATGTTTGGAGACTCTGTCCTCCCCCCGAGCTAAAGCTGCAACCTCAGCAACTGTTTGTCAGCTGTTTTTAAACAGATGTGTAGCAGTCATGCTTCCTGTAAGTTTCATGGTCAGGTTTTATTTGACCAAATTGCGGAAAGATACCGGTGGTATGCACGATCATCACGTGATCCGAGAGACACAAGGTCATGTAAAAGATGGTGCTAGTCCGACTAAAACATCGTGCCAAGCCCCGAAAGTTGAAAACACATCTGTCCATTTATTATCCTGACTCAAAGCCAACATGCTTGTCAGCTGCTGTTTGGTCAAGATTGAACTGTCTACCTCGGCTGTTAAGTCAACATGGATAAGGAGTCCTACAAGTGTTCAGAATCAGGTCTACACTTCCATGAAAACTGAGCAAACTACTTCTGACATTGCTTTGTCACAGTTCCAGCCACACAAACCCCCAAAAGTCTGGCGTCCATATAGGTGAGTAGTTGACATCAGGATCCATGAATATAGCAAGGAGCTGCTGCAAGCACAAGACTTTGCTTAAAGCAGACAAGCGATAATAGAGTGAAGCCCAGACATGTGACATCGGATCACCGGATGCATGAGGGCTTCAGTGAAGTCATGGGGTCAGAGTCAGTCAATCGTCTTTGTCTTTGTTTCCGAGAGGGTTCTGCACAGTTTCCTCATACTTTGTGCAGCAACGGCGACTTCCCCAGAGGCAATCTCGACCTTTCCTGGGACAAAGCAGCGTGGGCATATGCGTCTGTCACATCTATGGAAATCAAAGAGTGGCATGTTTGATGCACTAGCAGTTATTACAACATGTTTGTGATGGTGATCGCTGGCCAAAAAAACTGCCGGGGGCTCGTCTGTGTGTGTCATTTTGGCCACAAGAATCTTGGTGGCGTTGTTTTTGAACAAAAGCAAGCTGACCCTGTTTTTACAAGATAAATATTTGTACCAGGGTTAATCACAGTTATGCAATTATCTTACACTATTGATAGTGATGATACTGACTGAGACAAACATAGGTGTTGTTACAGATGGCTCGTTCGAGCTTGATTAAGCTTAATCAACCCGTGCTCCACGACTTCACCCATTTTTAGCTCAGGCGGGACCCGGCAGAGGCCAGAGCCCTCCACACTCACATAAACATATAGGTCACGCACACTACATCCATGTTTTCTTCTGTTTATGGTGCAAACAGGTTCAATCCAAGATGTAAAAGTTGGCACAAGCAAACTAAAAAAAGAATAACTTGCATCTCATTTGTAAGTCTGAGTTGTGTTTTGTTTTTAGCAGATAAGTGAGGTCAGAAATGTGTTTTTTTCGTGCACGTCTTTCGTCTTCCAGCTGTGTGGTTTGTCCTTGAAGCAGGTAAACAGAGAGAGCACATCATGTTCCACTCATTCCACAGCGTTCCACAGAGCCTAGGCCGCGCCCACTGTCACGTCTCGCACTAAAGTGAAACACCGCCATCCTCAGACATGCTGTTTACAGCTAACACCACAGGGTCACATGACAGCCTTTGTGTTGTTGTGCAATGTGTTTTTGTCTCATGCACAGACGGACGGACGGAGGTGCAGCTGTTTGTGTTTCTGTGTTCAGAGTTTGAAGACTTCACTTCAGCGTGCACCGCAGCACGGGGAAAGGAAACGCATTCGAAAGTGTTTGATCAAAGTGAAGCAAGCACCTGGAATTCCTGGAAAAATCCTTGAAACTATATGCATGTTGTCTGGAAATAGAAATACTATATAGGATAGATATAGGAAAATTCAATCAGACTTGCCTCCTGTCTTGTTCAGAATCAGATGAGACCATTTCTGCATGTTTGGGTCATTGACAGTATAAAGAATAGACGTCGTATCCGTGCAGTCATGTTAATTATTCATAACTTTAAACCTTAATATAACCTGAACAGGTGAGTTGTATATAAATTCACCCTCAGTACAGTTGTCATGAACGGGGAAATTAGCTACAGAGACCAAAACTGTTTTTTGTACCAGGCTGTAAACATGTTTATTTCTGCTGTAAAGTCATTTGAACATGGGGACTTATGGAGACTGACTCACTTCTGGAGCCAGCCTCAAGTGGACGTTTGAGGAACTGCACCACATGTTCCTTCACCCCACAAATACTTACTAAAATATCCTGGATTAATCCGCTGCTGAAAATAGTCCCCCCGCTGAAAAACTAAAACACTATTTCCTCAGCTGTTCTGCAGCCAGCCTCAAGTGGACGTTCGAGGAACTGCAGTTTTTTGGCACTTTCTTCAAACCTCGGCTTCATTTCACAGCCACGTCGGTTTGCTGCTTGGCTTACGTCTGTGCTGGGACTTGATCTGATACCACGGTCACATGACACCCTGTGGCCCAGAAAGACAGAAAGACCTGAACAAACAGGAGACACTTTTTTTTATTATTTATTATCAGAAGCAAACTGAGGAGCACAAACATGAAGACGTTTGCTTCAGTCAGACATAATAAAGCATATCAAAAGTGCATTATCATCTCTGACAGTAGTCTGTGTTTTTTAGATCTCAGTACAGAACTGTTGTTTAGTCTCGCTGTTGTTCATCTGAAGTGCGTCCACACACATAATCACGTCATCTAGCAACTGGAGATTGTTTTTAAGTTTCTCTGAGCATTAGCTAATCCTCTGTTAACTTGGCACCAAAGCTGACATGCACATAACATCAGAGCGTTCTTGGAAAGCTGCAGCAGCAGCAGCAGTAGTAGTAGTAGAGTTATGGTTGAAGCTTTGACGTACGATCTGGTCACATGTTAACAGTCCAGCTTCCTCCCACAGTCCAAAAACATGCACTTAGAAGGTTAACTGGAAATGATGAATTGTTTGTCTCGATGTATCACTGTGAAAACTGGCTCTTGCCCAATAGTAAGCCGGGATTGGCTCCAGCCTCCTGTGACCCTGATAAGGAAAATGGATGAATGGATGAAGAAGTAACGACTTTGTTAAAGGTTCATTTGTTATCAGCAAATGTTGAATTAAGACCGCGCCTTGATTCCCATCCCGTTTCTGCACTTTAACCCTGGTGTTATTTTAGTTTCTGCCCTCTTACTTTGGTGTTCACTTCACGGGGATGTTTCCCATCTAACGGATGAACATAATCCTTGAGGCAACCAGAGGAAAAAAAACATTTTTTATGATTTTATGAAGTTTTAAACCGGCTCAGATTTGACCTGAACACCACACCTTATCTTATTCACTTCCTCTTTTTCTTTTTTCTCTTTCCCCTTCTCGCTGCAAGATAAGGAGGAGGTATCGCTTCCTCGGTTTGTGTTTCGTTCATAATGGACTGGGTCGGTTATTGTGTGAAGCACAAAAGTGCTATAAAATAATAATCGATGGGTTCTCTCTCTTTTTCGTTCAAATACAGGAAACACTGGAGTTCCCGTAGAGCGACAAAGAGTCCGGTCCATCTCCAAACTCCTTCATCCAACTACGACCCTGATTGATCCCTCCACCCCTCATCCTTCCACTCCTGCAGCAAATCATCTCGGCTCATCTTCATCCACGATATGCAATAAACCTAAATCTATGTCCCGTGTTGCGAAAGGTCTTCTTCTCTATATGAATGCAGCTCCTCACAGTTTGAGCGCTGATGCCCGGAGACTTTCTGGAAGCCAACGTTTTAATAATCATCTCATCCTACTGTAGGTTTGATAGAAAACAACACGGTGTGTGCACCCACATAATTTCACCTCCTGACCCTGTGTGGAGAAACTAAACGAGAAAAAGGGAAGAAGAAGGTGGAGAAATGCTGATTTGACTTCTTTTACAGTCCAGATGAAAAACCACATGCCGTGTGTGGGAGATACTTGAATGCTGCTGAGACAGAAATGACATTTTCTCGCTTCTTCGAATTGCTGCACAGTTGTACAATGTTTCGTTCTGGTCAACAAGGTCAACGTGAGGGCCAGGGGAGCTGGAGACCGTAAATGGTCCGAGGGTGTGAATAAGAAAAAGTCATGCTGAAAATACCAAATAAGATGAGGCAACTCAGCAAACTCAATCTGCTGAGGAAGACAAAGTCAAAAGCTCCTACAAAAGAAGATAAGGAGACCAGAGATAAAGGTTTGTGGTCTGTTTATCGTGGTGTGACTCCTTTTCTAGGATCTTTAGGAGCGTCCACATGGATGCGGCCAAGCTGACTCAAACATCAGGGTGTGTGAGGGTGTGTGAGGTGAAACTCTGCCACTCTGGTTCATCGCCTATAGTTTCCCACGAGCCCTGAAGCCCTTACACTTGCAACTCATCCACCCTGCTCACTTTCTTTACGATATATTTGCAAAAATGACGATGCATCGAGTGCGGGTTGGTGGGTTTCTAACCCTTTCTCCTCTGTGTTAAAGCGTAACAATTGAATGTGGTCGAAATGCTTCAAATCCGAGTCAGTTCAGTCGACCCTGGTGTCAGTGGTGTGTTCGCCCTCAGAACGCTGAGAGGAAACCACAAGCAGCCTGCAAACACGGCTGACGTATCGTTGCTTCGTCCTGACACCTAGTGGCTGCTGTAGGAACTTTGAGGCGAAGTTGAATGTCAAGTTCAAGAAGGAGCCTTGAAAAACCATCCAAGTGTTACAGTACGGAAGATCAGAACGTTATTTCAAGACCAAGGTTGTGGGGACATTGATGAATTGTTCAATAACTTAACTAACTAACTCACCTCTTCATATAAGTCAATGACGGCTGTCTGGATGTCCAACAAGTCTTCTGTAATCAAATCTGACAAGTTCATCAGCTACACATGACCTACGTGAACTATACACTGTTTAGTCTTGATCTTGACTTGGTATCAACCCCACAAAGTCTTGGTGGTCTTGACTACAGCACTACTCCTAATAGAGACGCACAACCTCCCTACTTCTTAACATAAGATACCAGCTCCTTATGTCTTTGTGAATTGTGATGCCTAGACTCAACTTTGCACCTAAATACAAGATCCTGCAGGATACCTCAGGTGTAAAACACACCAAGAAGGTGGTCGGCGCCAATACCTGCAGAAGACAAAGGGATGTGAAAGGAGTATAAATGTTCAGGTTTCCCCTTTCTTCATCTTTGACCGCTCGCTTGTTGATTGACCTTTTCTTTGCAAAGAAAATAAAACCTTGTCGGCCGTCAGAAGTCTCTATTTCATTCTTCACCAGCAGCAGAGAAATTTCCACAACCCTGATCAGAGTCGTGGGGGATTGGAGGCGACCTGAGATCAGGTGAGAGGAGGCAGAGCACACCCTGGACTTACGAGTAAAAATACTCACCTTTTATTCAGCACTAAATAAACTTTGAACCCAATTCTGTCGCCTGTAAAATATTTACAGCTTGACAAGACTGACCAGATTTCATATTTCACTTTCATAAATTTGGGGGAGACACAAAAGAAAAGTCTACATAGAGTCCTGAGTATCCAAAAAAACAGCCGGGCGTCTTCCCGTCCCGACAGAAACGTGAATAAAGTCACACTTGGAAGCAAATTGTTTCAACCTTTATTAAACATAGCTTGCAAGAGATAAATATTACAAAGTTATTTCCTCCAAAATTAGCTTATTTTTTCAATCAATGCATAATTGTCAATCAACTGGCAGTATTCAAACAGCATTATTTTCTTTTACTTTTTTGAAGACCGTTAAATATCAAGTATGTGCAAAAGGTCAGGATTGATGTAAGCAAAACAAAATAGACTTTTAATCAGTCTCGGTCGATTTCATCGTCGTCTGTTTCTGCTTCTCCCCCCCCCAGATGTTTAGTTCAAACATTGTCAAACATTATGCAAAAATAAAAAATAAAGAGAAAGAAACGCTTCTACAGGTAAAATTGAAAAAAACTGGATAAAACTTTTTGATTTTTTTTGCAATTAAAAATGTTTCCCTGCATTAAGCAACAACAACTAAATAAGAAGATAAAGCCAAACTGTTCGAGGACCGTACGCGTTCGTAAGGAAAAAAAGCGATCACTGATTCAGGATTCAAATAAAAAAACAAAAACATCTTAAAGAAGATCAGACCAAAGTTTCACTGATGTAAGATCATAACATGGAGGGAAAATTTAGTGCCAAACTTTTTGTATAAAACCGACGTTCAAGCTCATTTACCACAAATCAAGACACGACTGATCGTTCCTCGCCGTCCACTTATATTTTCCTTTATTTCTTGTGTTTTTTTTTACATCTTCTCATTCATTAAAACACTCGAATTTAAAGGTCCCTTAAAATTACAAATATCCTCTCACTTACTCCCTCTAGCATACAGATCATGTATCTCTCTTTCCAGAATCGACTCCAAGACATTCCTACTTTTCATTCTTCATCTGTCCAGCAACATTTTATCCTAAACTTCTGAACCTTGATTGTTTAAGTCGACAGCTGAAGAATGACAGGAGGTCAGGGTCGAAACTCTGGGTTGTTGCCACAAGGATCATTCGCCTGAATGATGCATGATTTGTAGCAAACTTGCAAAAAAAGAAAACCAACACCAGTCCGTCATCAGTTCGGAAAGGAGTTCGCGTCCATGTAATCCGACAGACACAGTGAAACATTCAAAGTGCTTTTTTTTTTTAATCTCGAGGAAACGACTCTGTAACAAAAACAAAATAAAATATTCAGACGTCTCCGTTCGACCGTCTGTCTGAACCAGTGAGCACTTTCCTGCAAACTCTTAAGCAGTCCACAAACCAAAGCGAAATGCATCCAGGGAGATCAAGAAGCAGAGGAGGAGGAGGAGGAGGAGGTGGAGGAGGAGGAAGGGCGTGGAGAGAGGGATAAAATAAAAGAAATCCCAAACATTTTGCACATTTGTTACACAATAATACACAGTGATCACAAAACGAAATGACAAGCTTCACAATATTCATGGCTTTTTGTTTGCTTTTCTACACAATATACAACCATTTAATTTCTTTTTTCAGTACAAGGGAGGAAAAAAAATGCTTATGTACAATAAGTCATTATTACTTCAAACCTAGCAAATATCGTGTCATTTATTTCATAGTCAATACATTTGTTTAATTTTTTTTGTTTTGTTTTTTCTTAAACTGCAATAGAAAGGAAACAAAAAAAAAAGTGAACTCAATCGAGACGTCAGAAAAAAAACAAAAAAATAAACAAAAAAACAAAAAAAAAAAGAAGAAGTGACTTTTTCTTTTTTTTAAATCTAAAAATTGAAATTTTGAAAAGAACCTGCAGTCCAAATACAAAGGTGTGTGGATGCATCTGCAAAAAGAGCAAAGAGAGACAGGAGCTTTTTTTTTTTTATTTTAATTATTTTTTGTCTTTACCTTTCTTAAACTTCGGCTTGGCAGCAAAAAGGAGATGCATGTTTTTTTTTTTTTTTAAATTAAAACCGTGAGTGGCTGTAAAAATCTTTTTTTTGTTTGGTTTTTTTTTGGAATTTTTCTTTTTACCCCAGACGTTAGAAACACATGAAAATATATCTCTACATCCAATCCAACTGTTTCACCAAAAAAGGGAAAATTGATTCATGTTTTTTCTATATATTTTTTATTATATATAATAAAAAAAAACGATGTTTTTTTAAGTGTAAACGTCAGTTTACGTCTCTGAATCTAATCCTAGGTAGTTTCATAGTCGTGGCCCAAAAGTCTTTCCGGGCTGTTAGTCGTCGGATGCGCTGACGGGCCGGTCTGGATTCCTCAAACTGATTTTCCGTCTGACAGCCGGGCTGGATTAAATAATAAAAAACACAAACCAAATCTCTCTACCTGGTGGTGGAGCCGCATTATACGGAAGCCCGAAGCGGACGAACATTCATACATTTTATTCTCTCAGGAGATGATGGGATAATTTCCTCGAGATCTCACTTTGTTTTTCCGAGATAATGCCATAATTATTTCAAGATCTGGAGAAAACTAAAGTAGTTTCGTATATTAAATCACTGCTCCTGCTCCTCTGACATTGCTACACTGAATGTTTCCTGCAATGATTTATCTCGAAAAAAAAATTAACTCAGAAATACAAGAAAAGGAAATAAAATGTATGAATGAACGTCTGACCGCTCGGGGCTTCCGTATTATTTGAGGATAGGATAAATTTATAACATTACAGTAAAAGTGAAGAGTTAGAAAACGAAGTCACCCAACAAAAGACAGTTGTGTTAAAACGTTTAAATTTAAATTTTGTTCTGAGTATTTATGTTCCGATTAAAAACTAACCAGTTCTGACGTGAAGTGCTCTCCGTATTTTAACTATTTTAGAGTAGTATTGTAACTACTTTGGTGAGAAGCTAAAACACGTTTTAAATATTGCCACTGTTCGAAAGAGTTTTAACCGGAGACTGAGACTTCACTCAGCTTTAGAAGTGCTAAATTAAGACGAACGCAGATTTCTGCACAGACTTTTACAAGATAAGTGAAAAACAACCAATGGACTGCACGGAAACTCAAAGATAAACACGACAGACGCATCCAATAACCGAACGAATCCAACACGGCTGCCAGACGGCGTGTTTGACCTGACCTCTGTGCTCCTTCCTGACACGGATCAGCCCGCCTGAGACGCGTTTGTAAAGCTGAAGCTCGAATCGTTTTGCGTCTCCCTCGGAGTCTGAAACGCCTTCGCGGCCTCCTGTGTCGCCACGCTCTCTGAATAATACTGCACGCTGACTGAACACTGCTTTTTGTGAAATGCCTGAGCTACTGCAAACCGAGGAAACCGGCGACGCGTTTGTTTAGTGCACGTTACGTTGTTGTTGTGGGGTTACGCCAATATGAGCGATTGTTCTCTTGGGGTCTAAACTCTTACCGTTGAGTGAGCCTTCGTTGGGTCAGGTCTAAGTTTGGGACCTTTCAAACTGACTAGTTATTGCTGGGGGTTCTCCAGACCGCGAGTCAGCGGCACCCTGTAACTGATGCTGGTCCGACATTTGCAGAGATCAACACTGGCAAGTTAAAAACGACACCTCGATGCAATCCCACAATTACTCGTAAAGACGTCTCCGCCTGACTTCTCTGGAGTTGGTTGGTCGGCATCCAGACCTCAGCCGCTCTCAACTGTAACATCCTTTTTCTTAAAAAACAAAAACAAAAACATGTTTTTTCCAATTGGAAATATGCAAAGTGCTCCTCTGGAGTGAGGCGACTTGTGTGCAGAGCATGCACACAATGATTGATCCATGTCTCTCTCCCATAAAAGATATAATCCACATCCTTTTTTTTTTGTTTTCTCTCTTCTCTCTCTCTCCTCTGAAGCTAGGTATCTATACATAATCCATACAGATATTTCAATAGTTTCTGTTTTTAGCTATGTTGATTATTATCGTCTCCGGGCGGCTGATACCTCTCAGGTACGCCACCGTTTCATCAGGAGACGCCGCAAAAAACAAAAGAAGACAAAGAAATAAACCAAATGAAGAAGAGGGGGGGGAGGTTCGTCGTCGTGGGGGACGAGGAGGAGAAGGAGGAAAACAAATCTTAAAAACCCAAATAGAACAAGAAAAGGAAACCCAGATTTCTTCTAGGTTTGTAGATACAATTAAATCTGCGGGACGTTTCGGACGCACACGAGATGTGGCTCCGACCCTTCAGATCGTGAGTTTGTTTTTTTTTTTTTCTCCAAAGAACGTTGATGCCGAAGAAGGAGCTGCTGGGTAAAAAGGGTTCAGTCTGTGCATACTGGTTAACCCAAAGGTATCGAGGGGGGTGGAGGAGGAGGAGGAGGAGGAGGAGGAGGAAGAGGAGGGAGGGAGGGGCATGGTGGAGAAGGGGTTTAAGGGGGAGGAGCAGGTAAGTGAGATGAGATGGAACCGGAGACCATCGTTTGTAGACGACCAATCCTTTCGGCGCCTTTTGTCAAGCTCCCGTCGGTCTCGGGCTGGAGTCCGTGTCGACTGCTGGTTTCCGCTGAAGGTGGGTGGCAGGTTCGGGGGGACGTCGCTGCGTCTGTCTGTCGGTCCTGATTAGCACAACTTTACAGTATGACCCCGCGTCCGTCCGTCCGTCCGCCTTGGTAACGGGTTTTGAAAAGAGAAAAAGAAAGTGTAACAGAGGAGGAGCTGACGTCTGAAATGAAGATTCGATGGAGGATGGCGGGAGCCGACTAGCAAAGGAAAACAAAAACAAAACAACTTGCGATCACATAGGATTCTCTTTTTGTACACGTCTTCGCCTTTGTGTCATTTCCAGTTAATTCGCTCGGATGGTGGCGGGCGGGCGTCCACGAGAAACTCCGGGGTCGAAGGTCGACCTCCGCCTGCTTCCTTCTCCACGCGCTCTTCATCCTCTTTTCAAGAGCAAGCAGAGCAGTCACTAACTTAATATTGTCTGTGTGCGCGTGTTTCTTCTTCTTTTTGTCGTCGTCGTCGTTCCTATCAGTATTTTCCACTTTGTTACTTCAAGTTAGCGAGCTAACACTTTTTACAAAGCTTTTTTGTTAAAACTTTATGTTGCATAGCAACCAGAATGCACCCTGTTGATCTTCTGTTACTAGCAATAGTCACGTCTAATAAAAAAAAAGAAAATAAAAATCGAGTGGAGAGAAAAAGAAGTCCTATATGATTGCGGCCTAAACGCGGCCCTACGATGACTCGCCGTCACTCCCCAAAGTAAAAAAAGGAGACGACAGCGGAGAAACAAAAACAAAAAAGAAATGGACCAAACACTTATAAAAGAAAAACAAAAAAAAAGCATAATGAGTAATAGTAACTGAAGCGAAAATGGTAGTTGCAGGTATAATAATAATAATAGTGCTACCAACAGCGATAATAATGGGAATTATAATCGTTAACGCTGACGAAGAAGATTTTTACTATAATAAGAACATTTGAGATGCACTGACAGTTTAGTGTCTTTGTCCGACTTGGTGGGTTTCTCATGGGTTTTCTTTTTTCTTTTTTTTAAAGGTAGGCACACGGACAGGCACTGCATGCGATGGGGGGAGGAGGGTGGGTGGGAGTCGGGGGGGATGTTGGTTGATCTGGGAGTGCTTCAGTATGGGGGTAAGAGGAGGAGGAGGGTGTGGAGGGGGGAGGAAGGGAGGAAGGGGTGGTGGCTTCAGAAGAAGAGGAGGGCAGGGTTGGGCGGGGCGGGGCTCATTTCTGTCCGGTGATGGACTGCGATATGGATCGAGGTGGGATCATGTCCAACAGGTACTCTCTCTGCCGGTCCGCTAAGCTGGAGCTCTTGTGGGCTCCAACCGCCGCTGGGTTCAGATAGGCGATATTTAACCCTGCGAGGGAGAAGACGAGACACAGAAAGAAAGAAACACAGCGTGAGGTCCAACGACTCAGCGACTGAGAGCGAAAGAGTCGGGCTTCTTTTACTCTACCGGGCACGGCTACGACATGTTTGTGCCGCGGCGTGCCCAGAAGACGGTCGAGGAAAATTTGTAATATTTTGACGATGTAATGTTTTTAAAATAAATCCATTCCCTCGATGTTCCACTAGAGAGAAGCCTGTCAATTTTTTAAAATAAAAAACACCCTGTGCAGTCTCCTAATCGTAAAAAAGGGAAACAACTTAACTACACAGCAAATTAACTCCTAACTAAGACTAAACCTGAGCTAAAGAACCGAGTCTAAATGCTTCTGGTGGAGTCTGAAGTCTGTGCAGATCAAAACATGACGTCACAGAGACGTGCAGGGTTGGAAATTTGGCTTTAGCCCTCACACTACATGTTGCTATTAAGTATATTTATTACGGCTACTACTACTATACGAGCATGGCTGAAAATACAGTGCAAATGCAGGAAGGACCTGGAAGTAGGAAAGTTTCAGGTAAGTAAAAACAGTGCATGTAGTGTTGTTACCTGAACCATCTGGACAAACTTTAATAGATCAGTACCAGCTACAATATGCAGAATTATGAATCTGAATCTGTGTTTTCAGTCTGGGGGTTTGTGACTCTGAGCTCACACTGAGAGGTCAGCGTGCTGAACTGACTTTTACGAATCTGTCGTCTTCTTACAAACACTCGTGTGGCAGCTTCTCGGTGTAACCCGATGACAGGACGACAGTGAACTCGTCGCTGTGGCTCTAACAGAGCAGAGTCAGGCGTCTTCTCTCTTTTATTCAACATCTTATCAGTTAGTAAATGTAATAGTTTAGACTCTTCAGTGTTTCAGCTCGTGAAAGACATCAGTTGTTAGAAACATTAAATCAAACAGTTTGTGAATCAGGCGCACGGGGGGGATTCGCTTGTACGTACCACAGTACGTACCTGGGATGTTGTAGATCTGGCGACGGCTGTCGTGCTGCAGTCTGTTGCTGCTACTGCTGCTGCTGCCTCCGCTGCCACAGTGCTTGGCACTAGTCATTCCCATGAGGCTGCTGGCCACTGACAGCTGGGAGGCCTGGGCGAAGTTGGACAGGACGCCTCGCGCCGAGTTGGACAGACCTCGCTGGAGGGAGGCTTGAGGCTGGGGAGCCTGAGGACATCAGCAACAACACACACGCGTCCAATTAACTCCGGCGTCAGTTACACAGCTAATGGATTTAATCAATTATCAAGCGCAGGCTGCAGAGATCTGCTCCAAACACGCTCGGTTAGGACGTGTTTGCAATGACGTTTAATAGATTTGCTCGGTAGTAAATTAAAGTTGACGCACGTGTACCTGGCGGAGGGCATGATGCCGGATCATGGTGTCAGTCTTGGAGGCGTTGGGGCCTGTAGGGGCCGAGCTGGGAGAGAGGGCCGCCTGCTGCTGCAGCCTCTGTTCGATCTCCTGAGATGGGAGGCAAAGGCATCGTTTAAGACCTCGCGTGGATTACACATGTACGGTTTTTTAAGCTCTGAAAAGGAGGCGGCGTGCTGCTGACCTGCTCCTGCTGCAGGGCCTTCACGAAGGCGTTCTTCAGCCTGTTGGTGTGCTCCGCCTTCAGAGCCTTCTTCTGATTGGACGTCATGCACTGCTCGCAGAGGATTCGCCCGCTCTTCTCTTGCTTCCAGTGCGGGGTGAAGTCAGTTCTGCACTGGGCGCAGAAGAAAGGCTCCATGCGGGCCAGCGTCCCTCTGAGTTTACCTACAGAGGAGACAACGAGGAGACCGCGTGAAGCCCGGGTGACCTCGTTTGGAGTCGTTTTTTTCTCTGAAAAGCGACGCTTACCCTGACTGTCGAGCACGCTCTGCACCACCTCCTCCAGGCCCACCATGTAGATGAACTCGCTGTTGGCGGCGGAGGGCAGGAAGTGGAGAAGTGGGGCGGGGGGTTTGGGTGGAGGGATCTCCAGCAGGGTTTTCTCCAGCTGCTTCCTCAGGGCCAGCTTGGCCGCCGCCTGGCTGCTGGCCTGGTCGGCCATGGAGCTCACTCCTCCGCTGGCCGAGCTGGACATGGTGGACGGGCTGACGGCCGAAGCTCCGCCTAGGCCACCCGCAACCCCGCCGGCTCCCGCTGCTGCCGCCGCCTGCATGTGGGCAAGGTTCATGTACATGGCGCTGGAGCCGGAGCGCTGGGAAGCCGCCACCTGCTGGCTGGCCTGTGGGGAGATTGAAGTCACATTTTGACGCTGCCGTCACCGGAAACACACAAAAAGAAATGTGGAATCATTTATTTGTTCATTTAACCGAGATGTTCCCGCTCCTGTAGAGCTGTGGGAGGGGAGAAAAGAAATGAGAGCACTCAACTTCTAGCATCACGGAGCTCCGTCCTGACAACTGTCCTACTAAAATGTCAACTAAAAGTTGGAGGTTCGTAGATTTAGCATGTCCAGTTGTTGGTAGTGGTCCTCTCTGAAGAGCTGGAGGTCTTTAAAGGTAGAGAGGGACGCCCCTGATCTGGTAAGAACTGGTAGGACGTTCAACCAACGGGGAACAAGAGACGAGAAAAGTTTGGACTGCGGCAGAGCAGGTGGAGGAGCGCAACAGTCGGGCAGTGACATACGCCTGTGTGAGGCATTCACGGATGCAGCATGTAACCTCGTTGTGCTCCTGCAATGATCGACGCCTTGCTCTGCCACCCGTACGCTCAGGACAGTCCGATCGTTCCCTGTCCGACCAGATCTACCTTCAAAAACCTCCTGCAGAGCTCCAGGACTTCCTCTCCAACACTTACCAACAACCGGACATGATGAATCTCTCCGTCTCTACAACTGTCGCTTGTTTCCATAAGAGCAGCACTTACTGCCGTCCTCGTCACACTGTACCTCGATTGTTTCCTCGCTTTGTAAGCTGCTTAATGACTGAATGTAAATGTATGCGGCGACAACACGAAACACACATCACTGTTTAGGCAAACAGAGTGACCGTATGAGTGCTGAGGAAAACTGTGTTGTTCCGCTGCAGTTTCAGTGATTGAATGTGACTTTTAAAAGAGCTTTTCTTACTCCTGGAACAGAGCCTGGCTTCTCTTTGGCTCGGTGTGACGGCAGTGAACAGCTGTACTGTAGATTTACAAAGTAAAGCATGCTGCGGATACACTGCATCAGATACTGACTCCACTGGATGCGCTGCTCTCTCTCACTCTCTCTCTCTCTCACGATTCATGAAACATCGCTGCGTCGTGCAGCAGAGAGCTCGGAGAGCAGTGATCCAGCCTCGGTAATAATGACTCCATTACCTGTTGGTAGCTGACTGGATTGGCCATGCTGGAGCTGGAGCGAGACATCCCGGGCTTGGAGGAGATCCTCTGGCCCTGCAGCTGAGCGGGGTTTGGGGCGATCACTCGCTGGGACATCAGCATGGGCGGCAGGTTGGCATTGGCTGCTGACCTGATGACTGTGTGACCCTACAGGAAATAAAACAAAACAAAACAAAGAGGAGGTTAATGAACGGACCTGTGTGAGGGGTTTCTAATATTTTGTACATCCCCGTACGTCCTTGTCTCAGTGTCTCTCAGAGTCTGGTCTGTCCTCCTGTGGAGTGACATCACACCTGTTCCTGTGCACGTCAGGATCTTTCTTTTGCTTATATATATAAAAAGGTTCTACCCTGCAGGTTATAATCTTTGTTGGGACCATGTACAAACATGAGAAGCGCCTGATCACCTGAACATTACGGCGTTACCTGAAGTTCCACTGGAACATCAGCGAGGAGCACAGGCAGACACAGGTGTGTTTAAGTACGTAATCCCAGATTACCTTGTGTGTTTAACTTCGTTGGCTGCAGTGCACCGTACACGCCGACAGCTTCTTTAATGTCATGTGATCGTCAAACCAGCGTGGACCCGAGATGTTGACGCTCAGCAGGATGAGACGTGTAACAGTATCTAGATATTTACACATTTATCGACTCAAAACTCAGAAAACTTTTTGACTTCTTTGTAGATTTTTCAGACCGTATCTGACGTGTCGGGATGTAAACCAACCAGAGCTGCGTATACTTGTATCATTTCCCCTTAACATATTAATAAATAGTATTATTATAATACTGTTACTCCCATAGTTTGTATATTTTTATCAATAAGAACAGAAAAAGCGGTTTAAAGTTAAATAATTACATTTTCATAATGTATGTGCAGCCTTGTTTAAATGACAGAAACGTGATTTCCTCATCTCATGATCTCATCTATCTACATAATGTTTAGACCAGGTTAATATTTGCTTATTTGTGATGATCTGTATGTTTCCAGTTCACGTGTGCGTTGGACGGCATCGAGCTCGCTCTCACGCAGAGGTAACACCGTGAGAAACAATCCAGTTTTATTTGACTTGTATATTTTAGGAAGCAGAATCGGATGAATCGTCCACATGTGATAATATGATCAACATGTTTAAGTCTAAATCATGATGAAGTCCGTTTGAAACATTATAAAATAGACTCTTTTTAATATTTAACACACTGTAACCTCCATGAAAGGTGGACGTTGCTTTAGTGAGCGTCCATATTACAGAGGGACTTCCTCCCTTCACGTACACAGATCTGGTGTCAGTGTCGTGGACGGAGATTATTCACGGTGCGGGCAGCAGAGGGCAGCAGCTGCTCGGTGAGTCGACGGACAACAAGCCAGGCAGAACATCACCATCCATACAAAACAAGCTGATAAGACAATCCAGCTCGCACACACACACACACACACACACACACACACACACTCACACACATGCAGAACCATCCATAACCACAGAGATCTGCTGAATTTTTAATACCATCTCAACATGTAATGGAGGAGCGAGGCTACGTCATTCCAGAACAAAGGCTTCCAGCAGGAGGCCGTCTCATAATCAGAGCGGGACCTTCTACGAACCCATTCATCCTCTGCAAACCTCCGTCCTCTCTCACACACACACAACAGGCCTTATTCGACAGAGGGCCGAGGAAAATCTTTAAATAAACCGAGCCGACGAGACCTTCGAGGCTTCGGATTGATGACGCTCACCTCCTTCGTTATTTTTTCCTTTTTTCTTTGTTGGAACTCGTCCAAACTAAATTCAAGGGTTGTAGTCGAGAAGACCACTTTAGGTCGAGTCCGAGCCGAGAGTGTGAGGAGTCAAATTTAATTGAAATAGTCGAGACTGACAGAAATACACAGCTCTCTCCCAAAATCAAGCTTCAACGAGGACTTGCTGTCCCGTTAACAGATCTTATTCAAATATAGTCAAAACGCTGAGAAAGTCTAAACTAGACCACACTACATTTCCCACAATTCAAAGGGTTAACATCTTCCCCTTCAGACTCCACACCTCCAGGGTTTTCTGGAGTTATTTTCTCAGACTTGGCTGTTTGTCTGGTGTGCGACCAGCGGCCCGGTCATGGTTAGTCGGTGGAGTGGAGTCGCCCTTTAATTTGAGAGCGAGCTATGTTTCCCCCACCGCACTCACTCAGGACTAATAATGTTGCTGAAGTAGCGGGCAGACTTTAAAATAAAACCTGCTTGAGTAATGTGCCTCTACTTCAGAACATATTCTGGTCACACACACACACACACACGCACATAAATTACTCATTTGGATTCAAGGCCACGAGAAGGGAAACAACAAACACAAAGACGCGACACAGATTGGAGATAATCAAAGCTGTGCCTCTTCAGTTCGGAGTCATGAGTCAGTGTAAACCAGAGCTGAACCCGTCTCTACGCTGCTTTTTAAGGAGGAGGAAGTCGGGAGTGATTCGCACCCTCACTCTGCGGGTGTACAAATCAGGCGGTTACCTGTGCAGTGCGGAGGTTTTGGGGCTCTGGGTTGTGCAGGCCCGGCCTCACGGGAAGCTTCCCCAGGCCAGGAGAGCTGTGGATGGGAGGAGGCTGCACAGAGGACGCGGCGTTCTGGACCACCGGGACCTGCGAGTGACCAACGACAGCACATCAACAGTGTAACCTAACTAACAGCTCAGGTGATACTTCATACTGATCACATATTCGTTTAAAACAGTTTGATGTGTCGATGTGGGATCAGTCTTTGAGACAGAGACGGTCAGAGGAAGTCAGAGTTATAATCCTGTTTGACCCTGACCAATCACAGCTTGCCGTCTTTCACATCTTGTGTGACGTACACAGGTTACGGGTTCATGTAGTTGACTACAACTAGATGTGAAGAAACATTTTAGTTACTGTGAATGATTTTTTTCCAAATCACAATAAAAAACTACAACAGAAACTAATAATATCTCAACTGAAGCGAGCAGACGCACTCTGGAAACTAATTAAACATGAAATAGGAATAAAAAAATATAAAACTAGAAAGATTCTGGTGTTGAGGGTCGACATTACACTTCCACCGGAGCTCCTCGTGTATAAGAAGTCGTCAAACTTGGCTGAAGAAGACAGATAATTTATCTTTTGGTCAGGATAACATGAGTTGTCCACTACGACAGCTTCCTAACACCCCGTGTCTGTCAGGTCGGGGCATTACAGGGCTGATATTAATCCTTCATGGTGATCATGAACTTTTTAAAATCAATCTAAAACTATCATGCATCAAAGATGCACCATGGAGTTTGTTTTGAAACAAAAGCTGGGTAGCCGGGGAGATGTCCAGCTGACTGGAAGACCAGTGATCGGCATATATGATTTGATCTTTATATAAAGAAATGTGCATTAAGACGAAGCGGACGTCAGGATCACAATCAAAGATATGAAACACTAAGCTGAGTGCGACGTGTTGTACGGAGGCATGTTTATGGTTTACATGAATTATTCCCAGCAGTGGAAGAAGAAGGGCAGGTAAAAGTTTAAAGACGCCGCTGTCTGGGCTCCGAACAGGAACTATTAGAAAGAGACGTGTGGACGAGGAGTTTCCACTAAATTAGCTCTGGTTCCTGAGCCGCTTCCGTTCAGGATATAAATCATCTTTTTAGGAATAAACCTGGCTCCTGTGTGAACTCCTGTCCGACTCCGCTGCTGTTATAACTTCAGTCATGATGGTAGCAGTGAGAGGGAAAAGGTAAAAAGGTGAAGCTTGTCCGGGCGTTATATACCGCTGGGTAGCTTAATCTATGAACATATATCCTGATTTGTGAATTGATTATATTTTGTATTAATTATCTGAGCAGCTGTCAGACAAAGTTAGTCAACAGAAATACTCGAGTAAAAGTTAAAGAACTTCAACATTATTCTTAAGTATTTTCTAGCAGCAGACAGACAGACTGGTTACACTGCTGGACACTGTGTTGCATCAGTAAAGTTCAGAGAGTGTGTGTGTGTGTGTGTGTGTGTGTGTGTGTGTGTGTGTGTGTGTGTGTGTGTTATCAGCAGCACTGACCTTCTGCACCACGTTCTCCTTCTGCATCTGACTCTGTCGGAGCTTCTTGAGCAGCACCAGGCGAGCCTCCTCCAGACGCAGCTCCTCTCTCAGAGCTTTGATCATCTGCTGCCTCTCCTCTCCTGTCTTACCCTGGAACACACACACACACACACAGATATAGATATATGTACACACACACACACACTCACAGTGACACGTGGTATCCAGATGGCAAATTTAATTTAACTTATTACACACCTTTGAGCTAAGTAGCCTGCCTAAACACACATTTAAATAAAAGGAGTTAAAGAAATGTGTGTGTGTTTATTCACAGGTTGGATTACCTCTCATGTATTTTATAATCAGTTATGATTTTCCATGTGACGTGCCACAGATCGCTCTACGCGGCGAGGCCCCCGTTGTGCGCGCTCTACATCTTTAATGTCTCAATTAACGCACTCATCATGCTGATTAATCCAGCGCCACAGAGACGTTAAGGTCGACAGACGTGACTCCCGACGCGTCACGCGGGTAGATCTTTTACCTTGAACATGTCCAGGTTGGCCTGGTGCAGGCGCTCCTCGGGGCGAGGAGTCGTTCTGGGACTGGACGCCTCGTTGTCTGACAGGATGATGACGTCCGGAGACGGAGTTCGTCTGTCATGGTCCGCCTCACTTTCGTGGGAAAAACAAAAAAAACATACCGTCAACCTTTGGAACATGCATGCTCATCATTAAATCTGCCAGTTTCTCACCCCTTAGTTTGGCTTTATTCAGATGTTGGATATGTGGAGCACAGACAGGGCTGTCAGGGTGGCTTTCACATTTATTTTCACTAGTCTAAACCTCTCTTTACATTTCAGTTTAGTAACCAAGGTGCTGCAGCGTTTATGCACAGAAAGGGGCTTGAAAGATGCGTACGCAATGCCAAGCAGTGTCACGTGGCAGTTTCTGGCTCGCCTTTGGCCGATGTTAACCTCGGAAACGCCTCGACCACGTCGCCTAAATGATGAATCGTAATCGCCAAAGACTGCGTGACATTTCTTCATAGAAACCAGAGAACAGAGCGCAGGTAGATCTCTGTCTAAATCTTCTAATGCCGAGCATATTCCGCCTGAGTGCGCAAATTAATTGTGATTTTTAAATAATAATAATAATAAAAAACTTCACCGTTAACTTTTGGTTTGGATCATGATGCATCAGATATCTAGAAAGATTTCCATCTGATGGAGTGGTGCAGTTATTAAAAACATGGAGTCCTTTAGTGGAAACATTATAGAGCTTCATTAAAGAAAGCCTTTTAAATCTTAATGTACAGACTTTGTCCAGTTCCTCCTGTGTTTCTTCCTGCTGTATCCTCTCAGACTCAGACTGGATGAGGTCCACAGATGTCTCCTGTCGGGTGTCTTTTACTCAGGAGTGACTTGTTTGATCCTCTCTGACCTCAGAGACCAGACAGACTGTCCATCCTGCTGGTTCTTCCACTCGGCTCCCTGACTGAGGAGACCCTTCTTGCCAGGTTAGTGAGCTCTGGGGGGTGTCCAGCTATAGGAAGGTGTTTCCAGACGCTGTTCTCCTGGGAACAGTCAAAGATTGATCGGGGAGGTCTACGGAGAGGCTTTTTGGTGAGTTGTGGGAATTGACAAACGCAGATGTGTTCTTTCTAAATCGCGTCTAATCTACTCAATTTGCCACAGGTGGAGACGCACCTGAGGTCCATGTGGAGTGCCAAACCGAAAGCTCTGGGGGTGCTCAACGTTTGCATTTATGGATTTAGGATAAATTAAACTATTAAGGACAATTAACTGTGCAAAAGTGAACACTTTGTGAAGCTGCTGTTTTTGACGTGTCCGACAGCAGACTGAATACCCCTCACTTCACTAAAGAAAACTATGAATTGTGAATATTATATCCCATATTTGGGAAATAGAGACCACTAAATGTTACACAGCGGACCTTTAAACACAGATTCTCTTGCATTATCATCATATTAAACTGAAATCAAACTCACGCTTTTGCTGGTTTTAATTAAAGTTCTGAACACGAGATTCATCCTCTCTGCTCTGTATCCACGCAAACACTATCGCAGGCTCTGACAACACAACTCTACATTATAGATCAGGTTTTTCAAAGAAACAGTAACAAGGGATAGAAGCTCTCGTTTTTTTTTTGTATTTCAAAGAGTGCAATTATCAAACCGCAGAGTTGTGATATTGATTATAGCCCGTGGTCTTACCAAGTCGTGCGAGGTTAAAAAAAAAAAGGTTTAGGCTGCAGTCCTCACCGGCTGAGAAGAGAGTAGTGCCACCGGCAAAACCTAATGTGCGGATTGGCCAAAGTGAAAGTCTGGGCTGTTGTTTGGTTAATAAGCTCTGTGCGTGTCCAAACATGGGTTTGTCGAGGGAGTATCATTATAAACAATCTCACTCATTGCAGCGCGTCGTTCTCAGACAGCCAGTGAGCAGCTTTGTCATCGGCTGACCAACAGCTGGAGGACAGCGGACATGATTCTCGTCCCGTCTTCGTCGAGCTGTAAACACAGTCCGGTCACGTGCTGCTTAACTTCGCATTTTGTCTTTATTAATGCTAATTTATTGTTAATGCTGAGCCGACTTTGAAGTTTTCCACTGATGTTTTTCCCATTTAGAAACAGGATTAAACTGTAATTATGTGTGGTAAATGTTTGGTCCCTTTAATATTTTAGATCTGCTCCCCAAATCTTTCAACGCTACACAAAGACGGCGGGTCAAAGCACTAATTGTAACTAATTACTAAGGCCGTACCAGCTTAGCATTCAAATGCCGCTCTATACTCTCTATGAACATGTAGCGACAAGGATTATTTCACTACATCTCCGTCACCTGCAGATCTGTGGTGTCTGTTTGACTGAGGGTGGGGCTGAGCGTCACACACACTCCATGCAGAGCAGAGAGGCACAGCAGCCAGGCTGAAGTTTGGCTGCATTCACACAAAAACCTGACGATGCGGGACCCTCTCGCGGAGCTGCACGGTGCTGAGGAAGTGTTGATTTGTGCTTAAGAGCATATTTGGTACGTTCTCCATGCGGCTTCAAACCACTAGACTTTGTTAACTTGCTCAGATTTGGTCATTTTTCTGGTTTATGTGCTTCTGAATATGTAAATATGCTACGTAGTACGATTGGAAGTTTGCACGAGGCATTTTATTTTGAAAATCAAACAGATTCTGAATTTGTCTGTCATAAATCGAGCAGCCGTGTATTCTCGGCCAACCAGATCAGACACCCTGCTTCTGAATGGGTTTGGGGTTTGAAACATTGGCTACAACGCGACCGCGGCACAAGTGGAACGAGGCGCATCCGGTAGTATTTGGCCGTAATGCCGCTCCTTCTCTTCATTCGCTCTCTAGCTCGCTTAACCACCGCTGCTCTCCCTTTGAATGGCGCTCTGCCTTCAGGTTGATCATTTCACTAAGGCATGAAACGGGCCTTAGAAGTCAGGCCTGACCTGGCCCGGGCCCGATAAGAATTCGACCCGAGCCCGGCCTGTTTTGATTAACAGCTTTGTAGAGGCCGAACCCATTTGCAGCCTGACGTTATTCAAATGTGTGCATATGGCATCCGTTTCACCTCCTTAGCATCCATTTTTGCACCTGTCTCGTGCAGATCGAAACGCATCACATGATCGCTCATTTACCGCGCAAGTCATAACGCAAGTCCGAGCCCGGCCCCGATTCAAATGATAAAAACTATGCCCGAACCCGTCGGG
>NC_040023.1:7035457-7140531 GCF_000972845.2 Larimichthys crocea | reverse complement strand
CGAGCTGCTTCGTACAGATTTGTCTGTCATAAATCGAGCAGCCGCGTGTTCTCGGCCAACCAGACCAGACACCCTGCTTCTGAATGGGTTTGGGGTTTGAAACATTGGCTACAACGCGACCGCGGCACAAGTGGAACGAGGCGCATCCGGTAGTATTTGGCCGTAATGCCGCTCCTTCTCTTCATTCGCTCTCTAGCTCGCTTAACCACCGCTGCTCTCCCTTTGAATGGCACGTTTATAACCGATAAATCCTCCTCGTTCTGCCTTCAGGTTGATCATTTCACTAGGACATGAAACGGGCCTTAGAAGTCAGGCCTGACCTGGCCCGGGCCCGATAGAATTCGACCCGAGCCCGGGCCTATTTTGATTAACAGCTTTGTAGAGGCCGAACCCGTTTGCAGCCCGACGTTATTCATATGTGCGCATATGGCATCCGTTTCACCTCCTCGGCATCCATTTTGGCACCTGTCTCGCGCAGATCGAAACGCATCACATGATCGCTCATTTACCGCGCAAGTCATAATACATGCCCGAACCCGTCGGGATCCGATTACCAACTCTGCATTTCACTATATTCAAATCGAGGATATTTCTGCTTTGTCGATGTCATAAAACATGACGACAGACATTCGAAGCTCTAAACTTTGAAATGTAAAAAAAACAAAAAAAACATTCTGCCTCATAAAAACAGGCCCTGGCGTGTTTTTATGACAACCATGAGTCACCGAGAGCCTGCGGGTTTTCACTCCACCCACTGGTTAGCACTCTTTCAGGTAGACCGGACTCTGTGAATCGACTGCTGGAAGTGATCAATAGGCCCCTTTTTTTTTTTCTCTCCTCCCCCCACAGAACACATGTTGACATGAGACATGGGGGACGCACAGGTGGAAATAATCAAATGAGTGATGGCCGAATTCACTTTCAGCGGTGCTGCCATTGTTCACGCTGGCTCACCGTCACACTGTCATGGCTTACTGGGACACTTGAATAGAACGGAGCCTTTGTTAATGTTATTACTAACACCTGTCCTTCTTTTTACCTACTATGACAAGCCCAAATGCCTGCTGGGAAAAAGATCTATTGGAATAAAAGCCTGCAGACTCGCTTTCTAAATACACAGTATTTTCTGCAGTTTTAAAGAGACGATAGCGTGTTAATTTATTCTGCTGTGATGATAAAATGGTTTGGTATCTTTCAGAAATATCAACAACAACTTTCGAAGGACACAATATCCTCAAATGACAAATTACCTTCACGTAATATCAGGAATTTTAGCTAAATTCTCACCATCTTCTCCCTGCGCTCATATCCACGGGCTCATCCATCATGTTCTCCTTCCCGTTCTTGCTGGGTCCGACGTGGCCGCCGTGGCCGCCCAGCCTCAAGCTCCCGTTCAGCTTCTCCTCGTAAGCAGCGCCCATTAGGCTCTGGTGGTGGAGGCTGCTCGCTCCGGGTCCCTTCCCGTCTCCGAGTGGCCCAGCCACCTCCAGGGCCGCTAGGTCGGCGAGGTCCTTGCGTTTAAGTAGCGCCAGCATCTTGAGGCGCTCCATGGCCTCGTGGCCCTCCATTTTGAGGCGCTTGGCCAACGCCTCCTCGCGCTCGCTGGGTGACTCCAGGCCTCGCTTCAGCAGGTTGAGCCTCAGCGCCTCCTCAGACATCCGCTCCATCCTGGGGGAGGAGAAGGGAGCGGACAGAAAGGGTTAGCAGAGACACAAACACACTTCTCCATGTAAACACACACACAGAAATAAAAGTAGGAACCAGAGGCACGCGACAAATGACCTTACGGAGGTCGAGCCTTTCGAACTAACTACAGCCCCACCTTAGGGTGGTACTAGATTGTCACCAAGATCCTTCAGACTCGTCCTCTAGAAACCATGAAATCCATTCTTGCTGAAAACATCCCACTCATTGTGAAATCCAACTGCTGGCACAGCAAAAAGAAAGCAAACCATGTGTGCAAAGGGGCACAGCGGGGGAGCGTTCCATATTGGGCACCCAAGCCAAATAAAAGCCTTAAATAACTAAGTGATGTAACCCCGGTGACCCGAGAGTTAGTGTGGTGAAATGCAGCCGGGGATGCAGCGGGGATAAATAAATAATCAGACAATATGAGCAGCTGATGGTAAGCTCATTCAGATGGAAGTGGGTTAAACACAGCGGGCTAAGAATAGCCTGGATCTCTGTACTTGATGGTGACAAATACATCTGAGAAATGTTTGATGCCTCTGTGCGTGCATGCATATGTGTGTGTGTGTGTGTGTGTGTGGGAAGACTTTTATAAGGGCGACAACATGTCTTCTGAGCACATCAGATCAGTCACGTGACTTGGCTTCAGCACGGGGGCTGTAAGGAGCAACGGACCAATTGAGAAGCTGAGCTGGTCGAGGAAATGACAAAGCAGAACTGTAGACTTCCTGCAGGCCCCGGGTTCGAATATAAAACTCGTTAAAAGCCTCGCTGCAGATGTTTGCTGACCACTGGACGTAGCCTACGGTCTCATCTGGACTCACTCACGAGTCCTGATGATGGGTGGCTTTCTACAGTTACTGCGCCGCTTTTGTGCAACATTAAATCGAAAACAGTTTTTTTTTCTGAAATTGATCTAACGCCGCAGGAAACTCCATGTGCAATCCAACAGAACAACCGTGCAATAAATACGACCTTTTTTTTTAAATATATTTTTCAAAAGTTTCGAGTTTTCACTCATTGTTGAAAGAGTTGCGACCACAGGAATCTCCTCCCCCCCCCCGCTGTTAATGTGTCTACGCAGCAAATTGTTCTGGCGTGAGTAAGAAACTAGTAAAACATAAAACAACTCCTGGATGTGGCTGCAACATGTCGACCCCAACGAGATAAAATGTGGAGATGCAAAGGATGTCCAACAGATTTAGGATAACAAACAAGAGTTAGAAAAGTAAATGGACTGTACTTTTTTAAAAGAGTCTTTCTAGTCTTCAGGCCACTCAAGGATCTTCTACACTACATATCTCATTCACCCAATCGTTGGCTTCCATGCAAGGTGCCATGCGGACTGGAAGAGCTGTGGATCGGACCGCCATCGCTGGGCGGACACGCTCTACCTCCTGAGCCACAGACGCCTAGTTTATGTACCAATTCATGCGCCTTGGAAGCTGTGCTCGTTGACATGGCCGGTGGTCGGATTGATCCAAGCGGCATCCTCCAGTGCCAATGAAGAAGTGCTAAAAACTGTAAGTGAGTCAGTCGCCATAAACACCCAAAAGCTTGATTGGCAGGTTAACAGACGAGCCCGCTTCAGGTCCGCAGATCATCCACATATATTTGCCGATTTTAGATGAACTGAGCAGTACATCCAACATGGTGGCAGCTAGGAAACCTACGGGTGACCTCAACTCGAGCCCTGTCCCATTCTTTATACAGTCATTGGGTTGAACGCCGCTCAAAAACAAAAGAAGGTGGCGACTGGGTAACCGTTAACCCCGACCGGGTTCAAACTTTCTACCAAGAAAAGAGGCAGACCTAAACACAAATCCACATTTCAAAAAGATGACAAAAAAAAATCTCAGGTTTACTTCATGAAATCAACATTTATTGAAGTGTTTTAATGGATGTGATTCGTACCAGAACTTGTCCCGTCCTCTGTGTTTTCTGTCCGACATGTTTCCTGAGCACCTAAACAGAAATTCACATTTCAATGGTCACAATCTGAACCAGTTTAAAAAAAAAATGGTTCCACAGAGTTAAAAAAACACACCACCACCTTCGTACCGGCGATTTGGCGCGTTTTCTTGCAAGTTATGATCGATCGATGTGACTGCGGGCCGCCGTGAAAATCTCAGCTTTCCGTTTATTTCCATACTTCATGAAATCAACATTATCGGTTTGTTTTTTTAGTTGATGTGATTTGTAGAATCCGACATGTTCGACTGTAAACGATGCTGTGTGATCTGTGTTTTTTAAGGCGTGAATCTGCAGGCTTCTCCTCCTCCGTCATGACAGACGGTACATCGCTTGTGTGTGTGTGTGTGTGTGTGTGTGTGTGTGCATGCAAATGGATGCTTTCATTTCCAGCGCTGCGGCGCGGCATTAACAAACACCTGGTCCGACACCGAATCTGGCTGAAATAAAATAAAACAAAAATAAAGTCATGTTAACGCCAGAGTGTCAGAGACTGTAATTCAGGTGGAGATTTAATTGGCCCCGTTATCGCTTAATCAGCTTCCTATTAGCAGATTATTCCTGCTGGTGTCGTTCTATCGTTTCCCCTCATCTATTGTATCATGGTGCCGCGGCTGCCACCGCTCTAATCTGTTCATTCTGTCCTCCTCTAACGTCTCTGTTATCCTCCTCACATCTACAGCAGCCTCTTTAATACAGGGAGGAGTCTTAATGATCGCACAACGTGGCCCTCCCCGCCACTTCTCCTCCTTCTCCTTCTTCTTCTTCTTCTCCTCTAATTAATTTGTGACGCAGCTGCAGAACCTGCTTGTCGCCTCCATTTGCTGAGAGGAAAAACACAAGCGGCTCCCTGCAACCTCTCGGCCGAGCCTCCACCTTTAATGAGCCAGAGAGCACCGCTGAGAACGGCGCTGATGAGCCAATCACGGTTGGCCTTGTGCTGCGCGTCAGTAACTGGCACCCCACACCCTCCTCCTCCCTCCTCCTCCATCCTCCTCCTCCTCCTCCTCCCTCCCGGCCACTGCCGCCGCCGCCGCCGCCTGCCTTTACATAATATAATGACTGTTTCAGTCAGCTGCTACACAAGCCACACACTCCTTCTCCCTCTCTCTTTCTCCTCAACCACATCCCCCCCCCTCCTCTCACCAACACCGCCACCATCGTCGCTGCCACCTCCCATAATCCCTCCCACTTACCTCCCACCCACCCCACCCCTCTTTGCTTGCTTGCTTGCTTGCTTGCTTGCTTTGGGCACTCTGCCAGGCCAATGCAATAAAGGAAAAAAGACAGAGACATGGAGGAGAGACAGAGAGAGGTAGTAAAGGAGGAGAGGGTGGAGGTTGGTAGAGGGCGAACGTAGCTCCACCTAGAGCTAAAAAAACCACACTTGTACTTAAAAGCCCGAGACAAAGTTGGGGACAGGTAGCCCGGTCCTCGTCAAAAAAAAAAAATCGGACGGGAGGAAGTCGTCCGACGCCATCCCGACATCAGCATTCCAGCAGACGGCAGGCATTTTTTTGTAACCCCCCCCCCCCAACCCGTCTCCAGCTCCTGCTCCAGCTGTACAGTACCACAAAGAAACCCCTCCCTGCTCCTCTCTACCCTCCCCCAATTCCTCAAACCCTACGTCTTTTTCCTCACCCCCCCACCACCCCCCTTTCACTGTAAAAATAAACACATGCTTACTTTCAGGGGCCCCTTAAATGTAGCCAGAGCTGAGGGCTTCATTTGTTCATATTACACCAACCAATCAGGAGTGGATATGGAGTCTGTGTAGGCATGTGTGTGTGTGTGTATGGGGGGTAATAAAGGAGTGACACAGCCAAGATACACTGTGAGCGCAGGGATTTATTTTTTCCCTTCAACTTGCGCTATCCTCGCTCTTTGTGTGTAGGCTGTGTGTGTGTGTGTGTGTGTGTGTGTGTGTGCGCAGGTCTAGAGGCAGAAATGGCAGCTCTCTCCTGACATAATGCCAACTCTTAATTCCCTCCTCCCATCCCCCCCCCAACACACACACACACACACACACACACACACACACACACACACACACCAACACACACACACACACCATGTTCTTTATGCACAGAGCTGTCGATCAGATGGCTGCTGCTAAAATGTCCTCCTCAAGAATTCGAACCCAGCGGGGCCTTTTTATTTTTGCGTCACTGCTGGCACCTTTAAAGTCGCGTGCCCACCCTCCCTTACTCCTCCTCCCTGTCCTGGTGTGTCCTGGTGTGTCCTGGTGTGTGGCTCAACACCAGGTTAAACACAGCTCGCCCAAACAGGGTGGTGGTGGGGGGGCGTCATTGTCAGCTGACTGAGTGTAATGGTAATAAGGCCATTTGCAAATGCACTGAGGAATCTGCTGCTCATTTCACGCATGATCTGCATCATGACAATTCATTTGGCTGATGCAACTCCACTCCTCCCCGGTCCGCCTTCTGTCTCTCCTCCGCTACTACTACTACCACCACCTCCAAGCTCCATCTCCTTCTCCTGGACTTAAAAAAAAACAACAACAACACAAACACGACCAAGGGGAAGCGTTCTGTTTCACTTTTCAACTGTTTGATTCATTGGTGGATGTCGGGGAGGAGGTGGTGG
This sequence comes from Larimichthys crocea, assembly GCF_000972845.2. Taxonomy (NCBI): domain Eukaryota; kingdom Metazoa; phylum Chordata; class Actinopteri; family Sciaenidae; genus Larimichthys; species Larimichthys crocea. Next base: position 7,134,264 of record NC_040023.1, on the reverse strand, counting down.
TGGTGGTGGTGGTGGGGCTTATCGCTGAGGTGCAGGAGCCAGATGTGTCAGCCATGACTTCCCATCTCTACCCGAAGAAAAAAAAAAAAAAAAAAAACGTGCCAAACTACTGATCCGGCGCTGCGAATCACCAACCGCCTCCGTTTGTGCCATTAATCCCTTCGTCAAAATGGTGGTGATGGGTGCAAAATGGCGGCACAAAAAAACTGGCAGGAACCCCCCCCCACCCGAACCAAAAATCAATATCGTGCACCTCTTTAATCAAGACACTGGATTATTTATTTTTTTTCCTTTTGTGACGAGTGCTGTCGTCGAGCCACAGGTAGGAAATTTAAAATCATTTTAAAGGTGGAGGGGATTCGATCACCACCACGGCCTGTGTGTTGGGTGGATGTTTAAGGTGCGACTGAGACAATCGAATGTGATTCTGGAGGTCAGACAGAGAGGACTTCGCCTCTCTTGGGGCAACTCTTATACGAGTGGTGGCAACCTGCTTTGCTGGGCTACCCTCAAATGAACGACAGCGCTCAAGGCCAAACAGAGTTGCCTCCGGGAAAATGATGCCGGCCTTATCTGGACCCCACAATGGACCCTTTTGTCGTCAACCTCTACGCTGGCTTTAGGTTGATTTAGGTCGACCATGAAGATGGAGACCAACACCAAATCAAAATTACATCTGGGAGGTCCGAGGGTCATTCATTGTCAAGCTTTTCCTCTCATTCATCTACAGCACGACGCTCTCACTGGCTCATATCAGCCAGGACCCGCCCTCTCGGGCATTATTATTACATCATTATCAGAAATGCTGTGGTCACACAGTTCATAAAGTCGGGGAATTGACCCGAGAGAGAGATTTTTTAAATCAGTGCAGCAGAGGCTGAACTACCCTAACTTTTATCCCATAGTATGGAATCAAACTCCAAAAAACACTGGACCCCACAATGCAACTAAAGGCATCTTTCCTCAGACCCTCTGCAGGCTTTCTATCTAACTAGTCATGACGACAGCACAGCAGATTCTCGTATGAAACCAGGCGGAGTTCCCCTTAAAATGTGAAAAAAATATCATCTCTGATACAGGAAATGATTTCCCAGCATGCATTATGACACAAATCTAAAGATCGAAAAGCCTAAAAATACTCAGTTTACTACCACAGATTAAATGTTGCTGAGGAGGCGCAAATAGATCGATAAACTAATCCTCTAACTAGTATCAGAAAAGTTGCTCAGCTCTTGTTAGGAGCATGTTGGTGACAGAAAAACAAAACAGAAAGGGGGAGAAAAGTGGTTTGACGTCTCAGAAACAAGCACGGGAAACAGTTCAGTACAAACGATACAGTACATTGATATCTTGTGGGTATCAAACCGGCCAGTTTCACTATCACTGTGCTGAAAAGTGTCAAATGTATACGGAGGTTGTGGTTTCTTCTTCTTTGATCAGATGTGTCCTGATCACAATCAGAAAACTTTTCTAGCTTGAGACTAGATTTCCTTTAGACGCTTCTTTAACAGCGCTGATGATTTTTGAAGAGTCGAAATCTGTCTAACAGGCAAATTTTAAGTTGGAGTTAGAGGTTAAAACAGTTTTTCGCCAGTTTGCAGTCTCAGGGTTTTGTGGGGGCGGTCCTTAAAGGGGTGGCTCGATGACACGCTGAGGCCACCCTGAGCAGAGAGATAGAGATAAATTCATCAAGAGTGTTTCAAAGTTAGTTCAAAATTGCTCCCACGAGTGGACGTGGCTTCAGCACACTCGGTGCACACACCCCCACAGTCCTGGAACTGCTCATTTTTTACCCTAATTTTATAAACATGTTGATATATTTAAATCATTCAAATTTGGCTGGGCGGTTAATAACACTTTCTTCTTTGGTCTGACACACTTATTTACTTTACACAGACTTCCCAAACCAATGTAGATAAGGGTATTGTTTTTGGTGTCCTTGGGGACCGTGAGGCAAAAATGAGCTGCTGCTGCAGGGCCCCTATTTACCCCCCACCACCACCACCCACCCATCCTTCCACCCTCCCCTTGTGCATTGTGTAAAACGTTCTGCGCCGAAAGATTACACGGCTCCGGGTTTATCTGATTAAAAAAAAACACAAATTAATTTAGCAACAGGCAACATGTAAGCACAGTCTAAAAAAGCTCGACCCCGTTCAGGGGAAGGACCTCGAGATCAGGTAATAAAAGTCTGCCGTTGTGCTTTAAGTGCTGCGTATTCCCTCGCTGCGCAGTGAAACTGGGGTTTGCGGAGGCGCCGTGTGAATCGGGGTTGACTCATTTTGCCTTGAATATTAGTGCAGAAACCTGGGCATCGTCTTAACACTGATGTCGGCTTCAAACGAGCCTTAGTGCTATAAAAATATATACACACACCATACTGTATACAGCGATTACACGGAATATTTCCAAATGAACAGTAGATATACACAAAGAGGAGGCTGCGCCTTCACCTCCTCTGCTCTGGTACAATCAGACAGTGTGACAGAGGTTTACTGTAAAGTTTGGGAACAAAATGGCTGCCTCGAGATGCTCTGCACTAAGTTGCGTGATGCCTGCAGTCAGGATCGTATAGAACAGGCAGCCATCAGCAGTTCTTACCGCCGGCATGTAGGTCATGTTAATTGTGGCAGTGCTGAGCTTTAGGCTGTGTGTACGGCCCGGGCTTTGTGCTGAGGTCACACCGGGTGAACAGCAGGGAAGCTCTGCGCTCAGGAGTCTCATCGCGCAGCATGTCCGCGTTTATTGGGAGTGCTTAGCGGTTGTTGCGAAGACGTTTTTCACGTCTGTACAGCGCGGCTGCGGCAGCTCGTTCAGCAGATGGGGGTTCAGGCTCCGTTTGTCTGTAGTCGCTCATTTTAAATGTCTGTACAGACGATTTCACGCCATTAACCTGTGTTTTGTCTGTAGATGATGTGACAGTCAAATGATGGTTTCATCTGCAGCGACTGCTGGTCAACACTCGGCTGTCTGCTGCATTGAAACACTGCAGATAAAGTTGGAAACAAAAGTCAAAATGTTTAAGAGATGCAAACTGCTCCATCAGTATCAGACTTGGTACAGCGGGAGAAAAAAGAACTGCAAAGGAGACGCTCCGGTCACGGACCTGGAGGACTCGCACACCCTGAGGCTGCAACTGTTCGTGTATTTGTGCTGAACGGTCACAGTACACGGGCACCAAGCGGCGACCTCCGTGGCTGGGAAATGAAGCCGATGCAGTTCCTCAATCAGCCACTTGAGGCTGGCTACAGAACGAGTCAGTTTCCATAAGCCCCCCATGTTAAAATGTCCAACTTCACAGCAGAAATAAACACGTTTACAGCCTGGTACACAAAAACTGTTTTGTATTTATTCTTAATTGTACTGAGGATGTATTTTTTGCCAAACTGCCACGGTACACGGTATTTAAGGTGCGCAAAGTTCTTGATACCAACAAGATTCTGCATCACTACAGGACGTGATCGTGACTTTGCAGATTGTCTTTTGATTTTCTGACCGCAGCTGGACGATAAACATTTCAACACCGCTCTCTTGCATTGAATTGCAGGTTGAAGGTTAGGCTAACAGAACCTCTTCGGGAAACCGTCACTTTAATATGTTGGGAGATGTGATAGACGGATGCAGAGAGTATTCAGAAAGCGGACATGTGGGCACATTTTGGACTAAATGAAGTGGGACGCACAAACTGGATAAGACTCCCGCTGCATGTATAAACGCGTTGGCGTTTTTTTTTTTACGTCTGTCACCGGTAATAACACAGCGAGCAGCTAATCGGCCAAGAACGAAGCAGGTGCCGTCAAACTTTGCCGTCCAACTCCGAGAGAGGCAAGCGACTCACTCAATCTGTCACACAGGAAGAGACGGCGATACCTGCGGTCTACAGAGACACTAAAGACGGGTAACGGAGTCAATGAGTAGTCGAGTAGATATTCCATGTGAATCCTGGACTTCTGTGACATCACCTCGAGGCTATCATACCCCCTTTTTTTATTTAATTACACATGGCAACAGACTACTGGACTCTTGAAGCTGACAGGCCCAATGTAGGTAGAACCAGGCTGAGCAGGCCCATGACGGAGAAAAGCTCAGTTCTGGCCAGAACTTTATCTGGGAGCATTAATTATCTGTTTTAGTTACAAAATTAATTCAATTTCTGTATTTTAAAAACACATAACTCTGCGTGTGTGTGGGTGGGTGGTTCATTGTTAAAGATCTACAGATGTGATTTCATCTGAATGCATATACACAGCATATAAAAACACGTACGCCCATACAAATACATGCATGTAACAACACGTAGTGGTGTCCTGCTGGGAGCATTGATCGCGGTACACAGTGTTCTGGACAGGAAACTGCAAAATCACGACTAAAAATGTTTGGAGCTGTGGGATTCTTTTTACTCCTTAATACAGCGTTGAATTATTATTAGAGGTTTGTGTATAAGAAGTGGAATAATATAAGAACACACACGCAGCAATGCTCTGGTGATTCATAGTGATCCACAATGAAATGGTACACGGCTCTACGTCGAACTATTCGTACGGGGACGCCCCCCAAACATGTTTCATCCGCATCAATATGCACGGTGACTGAATACATGAGCCACGCTGCAGGCTGCAGACTGGTAGCACCGGAGTCTTTCTGTGCAGATGCAGCAGACGAAAACAGAGAAAATAACGAGCGTACAAAATAAAATGCGTTGTTATATTAAGCCACCCAACAATATAACAAAAAAACACCCATAAATTCACTGTACTGCGGCCAGCTTGGATACTAAAATGACACTTAAATGTGACTGCATCAATAATTATAACTCAATACTATCATATATTATTTTATATTGTGTAATGTGTGCCCATTTTGGCCACATAGAAAGAACTTCACATACACTTTCTTGATACTTTTTAGGACTTTTACTTTGAAAGAGTGTTGTTATTGTACCGTTTTACTTCTACCTGTGATCTTGTACATCGGTGCCATAAATATATCACAGGGCGGTGTATCAACGTTTAGTATGTAGTCAAACCTGACTGTCAAATCACATAAATAAAGTACAGTTCATTAATATTTCAACAATATTGAAGGGAACATTTGATGATCTGTGGATCTGAGATTTACCCTCTGTTCAGATTTGAGTGGATATGTTTGCTCAGAAGCTGCCCTGTGTTTTTTTTCTCTTTGTAACGCTGGTGGCGCTTCACATTTCTGCTTTTAATAAACCGCCACGATCCGTTCTGGATCCGGAGCTCTGATTTCACGTCTACTTTCCTCTTTTTTAAAGAGATGCCATGTGAAATTACTTTTCTCTGACTCACTCGTTTCACCGTCTCGTCTCCCCTGTGTGTGTCTCGCTCACTGACTCGAGTCACACGGCGCTTGTTGGAAGGCGTTTTTGGATTTGATTGGCTGGTGCAGGCGTCACGTGGGAGATTTACAATTTGCGCGATTGGTCTGCGAGTGCCGTAAAGGCTGGAAAAGCTGCGCCGGTTCAAATAGAAAATGATGACTGGGACACTGGAGCAGAATTTTAACTTGCACGTTTGTTGAATTATGAGAAATAGCACCATCTTGTAATGTGGATTCAGACTTTATTTCAAGACCAAACACCTGAGCTGCTCTGTGAGGGCAAAAACTAGTAAAGTAAAAATTACAAATCGGTGCAACTGGTGGAGATTGTTTCCAACTACAACTGGTCCAAAAACTCTGTGGCAACCAGTTTCCATGATATCAGGAGGCCGGTGATTAATTCAGACTCATATGGTTATTAAAAAAAAAAAAGCATCGTGTATCCGGGCAGCTTGTCACGTCACCCTCGGAGCAGAACAACAAAAACAAGAGACAGCCTGACTGACAGCAGCAACAACACACGACTCGCCACAGCACGTGGACGTCTCCACCTGTTTCACTGATGCTGCACCTTTGTGACACACAACGGCAGAAACTCACACAAAGTCCCGGGCCCGGGGTTTCATGTCCAGGTCTGACAGGAGCTTCTCTGTGTCTGTGTGTGTGTGTGTGTCTAATCATACCTACAGTCTCAGGAAACTACCAGCGGCAGCTACCATCTGGCTTCTTTAGCCAGTGCTCGAAACAAACAAAAAAAAAAAAGATGGAGAGATGTCCGGGAACAACAAACCCCTCCCTGTGCCAAGAGGAGGCAGCGGCTCGGCTCGCTGGTCCAGCTGACACACTGGAGCAGCATCTCAACAACACACACACACACACACACAGTGAGCCTGGCTGTAAAGGATGTTGATGACGGGGCTGCTGGGAATATGACCAACATTTGCATATGGCCAGTTTTTGACACTAATGAGGCCAATCAGAATGGAGCCCATAGCAACAGAGTTGTAATTGGTTGTGTAGGGGGCGGCTTAAGGAGTTTGATGGTTGTGGGATGCAGATTCGGAGCCAATGGGAGTCGAGAGAAAGGGATGCTGGCGGTGTTTTGTTGTCGGTCGAATTGATTGGTGCGTTGACTCCGCGCAGCAGAAGAAGAAGAAGGAGAAGGAGTCGCATCCAGCAGGACCGCAGTGTAATAATTACACACACTTTCACCTGCTGACTGCGAACACGCAGCACGTAAGGCGACACACACACACACACACACACACACACCTTCCACCTAGCACTCAGACACAACGCCGCTCTTTATTAAACTAGACAACAGCTCATTGTGGGCGTTGCTATGACAACCGGTCGTCTATTTTTAAGCCGTGCCACTAATCAATTCCTGTTCTGCTGTCGCCTGAGGGGAGGGGGTGTGCATGTGCGTGTGAGGGTGGTGGGTACTGATGGGAGGGGAGGGGGGCAAAGGGGAGGAGGAGGAGGAGGAGGAGGAGAGGAGGAAGAGGAAGAGGAGGAGGGGTGAATGTGCAGTTGGAGACAAAGAGCATAGCAAAAGAAGTGAGAGAAAGAAACAGTGTCGAGGATTCATCTCATACCAGCACACAGCGCGGCTCTTCATCCACGTTTGCTGTCTGATTGTTTCCACGGCAACCGGCAAAAAAAAAAAAAAAAAAAAAAAAAATTTACAAAACGGCTGCTGACATCGTTAGCCGGCTCGTCAGAAGGTTATCTCGTGATCGCTTTTTTGATAATTGGTTAATCGCTTTGAACCATCCGGTTGAAAAGCCGCAAACCGACTGGTCACAGGCTGTCGTGATTTTTGGACGAAATAAAGCTTCATAAAGACGCCGTTTATCACAATATCAGAGACAAACAACTGCCTCTGGATGATTCAAATAAAGTGTAATTAAACTCGAGACGTCCTGAACAAAGCTGATCGAGATCCGAACTCTCTGCTGCGTTCTGTCCACCTCAGCACGCCGAGTGTTGTGGCGCTGCTTCTCGTTCGTTCTATATAGCGCGAAAATGTCACTCCGTATAACGAGGGGACGTGAAAAATGATTCGGGCGCACCGCTGAGTGACTCCCGAGTCAACTCTGTAAAAGATATGACTGAACCGGTCACCTCTGCTCTGCCTGGCCTTTCCACGGAGAAGCCAGGCGGCGGGGAAGAGGAGCCGCTTTGGAGCGGGGTTCAGGGTCATGCCATCCCCCGGAGAAAGATCCCGGCTGTTAAAGCGCAAAATTTGGTGACCGCCACCATCACGTCGACGGATTTTACTGGGTTTAAGACGTATGCTCGATCATATATCAGTGCAAGGACGTTCCACTACATGTACAATGACAGCGGTGACAACTGAGCCACGGCCGGCATTATCCTCATATGACATCGGGCCTGTTACCTTGACAACATTGCCTTGCTGTAAAAAGCACAACGTAAATACAGAGAACTCATTCATTCTTGTGGGAAGTCGTGGACTTTTTAAAGCTCACCATCCGATCATGAGTGTTGTTTTCTGGAGGTGGCAGGACGTCCGCCCTGTATGTGCAATCAAATTCAACACCTAATGTGTTTTTGTCATCAATTATTTAGCCGTTTAACACTGAAGATGACCTCCCAGCTGAGTGCACACACACACACACACACACTTCTTCTCTGTGAACATCCTCGCTTTGTTTTGAAGCGGAGGCTAGTGTACACGCACAGCCGGGTCGCATCTTGTTTATCAAAACTACTTCATAAGTAGCCGGCTGGACTCGCATGAGTCACCGGCCGGCTGTCTGTCTGGCAACCGGCACTTGTGAAAAGTTCTGAAGGACGTGAAGAAAACATTCATGTGACACGTCACTACAACTCGAAAGCTCCTGAATCAACAACTCCACTATCTGGATGTGCTGCAGAAGCCGGTAGGCTTACACGTGTTATTCCAAATTCATTACACGTATTTAATCAACATGTCATATCTCCTGCTGCTCATCTCATTTTCAGGTTGTAGCTACAGGTTGTCAACATTAATTAGGCTGCCATTAAAAACTAATTTCTGCCTCTCAGCCGACGAAATGTGATTATAGGTCTGAAGCAAACCTGCGATTTGATGACTGATTCGATATTGGATTCAGATTCAATGAAACGCGACCAAAAAAACTTCGATATCAGTGAGCCCGCGGTCACAACCTCCAACAAGGACCGGATGCAAGTGACAAAGACCTGATCCCCGAGCCACCTCCTCGCCCATTAACGCCATTATCTGTGCCTCTCATGTGATTTGATGCATATCTCAGTTAATGTATAAGATCCAAATATCCAACAGACACGCACGCGCTCCGTAAACCTCGAGTTGCTGATCATTTGAGGGAGGTACAGGAGGTACGCCGCGCGCTGATGGAAGCGGACGGACATCCTCCGGAGAAAGGGTTCGAATTTTCATCGCAGCCTGCCACTTGGATGATGCAACGTGTGTGTAAGTGGAGACTTAGGCGGGTTTTTTTTTTTTTTAAAGGGTTGGACTGGGAGAAAAGATCAAGTGTTCATTATCAGCAGTTGGATTCGTCCCGTGGGGATCATGAATATTTACGGCACGTTTTATAGCGAAGCCACAAACCCCGGACAGTCTGGCCTCGATGACGTTCGGGGGTCGCCAGACCATCAGGAGACATGATGACACATGACGGTGTTTGCTTGGGCAGACTGACCGATATCGCCATCTTGAAGGAATTATGGGATTAATTGCTGAATCTGAACCCGTCCGCTGCGAGGCAGCTAAGGTGACGCCGCGGCCTTCTGATACGACTGTCGGGGCTAGACGATTAACCGCTTCTACGTTTTAATTACGGCATTGATAAAAACATTAGCGAGCTCTAGGAAACATGAAAGTTCAGCCGGCGACTGTTGATTTCTCCGTCTATAAAGACGCCTGTGGTTGGCAGGTGTAGTCAGCTGTGACTAATAATATTAATTCAAAACACCAAACTCTTGGGTGTTGTCTGGTTAATAAGCTGTGTGTGTGTGTGTGTGTGTGTGTGTGTGCAACTCTTACATCTTCCTCAAAAACACCAACATAGTCTGACTCTTTGTCTACATCAGGAGGTCTCAACCTTTTAGAGTCGTGACCTCCAGAATAATTAAAAATCAGATTTTGGCTTAAATTAATGTTTCAGTGCTTTGTGCATCAAAGAAATATAAGAAATAGAAATATGTGTTAAAATGCATTCTGATCTAAAGCTATGAGGTATTCTTGAGTTCTTGTCCTGTGTTGAACCTCATAAAAAAAAAGGTCGACTTCCTGGCTTTAACAATCTGGCTGATTGCGTCACACAGTGTTCAGACATTTAGCAGTTGAACGTCACGATCGCTTTTGAAAATGTAGTAACGTCAAAAACCACTAAAGTAATCTGTAATCTGTCTGAAGACGGCTCGGTGCTTGTTTGGAACGAACACGGACGGTTTGAGGAATAGACGGCATATGTGGCTGTGGCCATGGCCATGTTGGCTGTCGTGCCTCTTCCGCCTCCCAGGTAATCTTTTTAAAAAATTGGCAAAGATGTGGCTCATTGACGCCAAACAAGCCACCTGTAACAGCACCCATGCTGGTAATCCTGCATAACTTTAGGCCTTAATATAATCTGAACAGGTGAGTTCTATAGAAATTGTCATGAACGATGAAATCAACTACAGAGACCAAAACTTTTTTTTGTACCAGGCTGTAAACATGTTTATTTCTGCTGTGAAGTTGTGACATTTGAACATGGGGACTTATGGAGACTGACTCACTTCTGGAGCCAGCCTCAAGTGGACGTTTGATGAACTGCAGTTTTTGGCACTTCTGCTTTGGCTTCACTTTAAAAGCAACCTCCGTGCTTAAAAGTTCAAGTCAACTTTATTGTCAATGCTGCTATATGTACAAGAGTATTGACATTTCGTTTCCCTCATATCCCAAACGGCATAAACATGAAATATAAAATAAAAATATACAAATCTAAAAAATAAATACAAGCTAAAAGACATCCGTGTGGCAATATGGCACAGTGTAAACAGAGTTATTAGTATAAATATAAGTATGGTATATGGCAGTATGGACGTGGCAGTAAAAAAAACAACCACCAACACGGCCTGGAGTTTAATTTTTAGAAACATAATCCCAATTTAAGATGCGATAACGATCAAAAGAGCACAATTAGACCTAAATAAACAACAACGCCGTTAAGTACAGCGTCAAATAGTTTGGTAACTTGTGGAATCGATGGATGTTTGTGGTTTAATAGAATAAAATCATTTAAAAAAAATGACGTGTTGATAATAAAGTGGTCTCTTTATGAAAGCCAGCAACTGAAAAACAATAAAAATGTAAACAGTGTTACTTTGCTCTCAGAGGTGAAGCCAGACATGCTATTTAGAGGAATATGTAACTAATTATTGCTTATTGTCAGACAACGGGAGACGTGTGTTTCTCGTTGCCGTGGCACTCTGCTGCAAATTAGACTCATGTTCCTTTAAAAAAAAAAAAAAAAAAAGAGGCACGGACGTAATTTTCTCTCTGTTTTTTCTTTTTGTTTTGTTTTTTTTCTAAATTTTTATTTATTTTTTGCCGAGGGAACGGAGCGCAGTCGAAACGCATCGAGCCAGTCTGAGCCGGTTTGTAACCTCAGGGTATGGAATTATCTCTTAATATGTAGCCGTTAGTGGTCAAGACGTCACACAGTAAGACAGTCAGGGAGAGAGAGAAAGAAAGAGACAGGGTGGGAGGTGAAGAAGGAGGAGGAGGAGGAGGACGACGACGAGGAGGAGGAACAGCCCCGGTGTTTTCAGAGCAGAAAGAGGAAAATCTCTTCCTTTAAGAGCTGGCACTTTGACAAGAAAAGACTGAGTGCAGAACTTCAGACCACAGGGTGGGGCAGACACTGTTTCACCAGCCAAACGAGAGAAAAAAGAAGAAAGGAAAGAAAGAAAGAAAAAAAAAAAAGAAAAGCAGCGGGAACATGAGACATTTAGTCAGAGCGAGGCACACAGAGGTAGCACAGACATCTTAAAATGGGGCTGAATGTGGCAGCCAGGAGGAGTATCAATACATGGCGCGTAGATAGAAACGTGCCAAAGACAATCAAGTACAATTAGAGGATCACACACACACACACGACATGTTAACAGCACACACCGAACGCACGCAAACACTCATCAGCGGAGTGATATTAGTTACACTAATCCCTGAATTACACAAAGCCAGAGCAGGGCTCAAATTCACCGTCACATCACGCTGCATTCTGGGTATTTCAAGGAGGCTAATGCATCATTGTTAGACGCTGGTGTGTGTGTGTGTGTGTGTGTTATTTTAACATATGGAGCAAATGTTACAGATGCTATTTTTAGGCACACACACACACACACACAAACCACATCTCAGCAGATTTGTGACTGTAAAAATGAAAAAGCGAACCGGACGGAACAATGTGGGCCGAGGCGGCAGCGGCAACTTACATTGACTCGAGTATTTGAGTAGTTTAAAAAAAAAAAAAAAAAGGTGGCATATATCGGGACACGTTGGCCGTGCTGCTTCTGTTTATTGTTTTATGCATTAATGCACGCTCCATTAGGAGGATGACGGTGTCTGATCCCACCACAGCTACGCCCCATCGTGACTCTCCTCGCGGCAGAGAGTCGGATGAGGCAAAAACATCCTCGGCCTCACTTTTTTTTTCTCTTTATATGGCTGTGAAACAGCAGCTAGGAGCTAATATTAACAGTGCAGCAGGTCAGAGCTCATGATAGATATGGGGCATGTATATCTGAGTCCCAAATCATAATAAAAAAAGGGTGGATGAAGCAGGACAAAGAAGCTCACCTGCCAAATCATGACAAGGCCTCCAAGTCATTTGGTCTCTGGTTGGAGTTTCTTCAGTGCCAGGATCTGCAGCTAGTCTCTGAGATTGTTATAGTGGCATCAGAGTTTTTGGATTGTTGGATGTCAGCTCGAGCTCTGAAACACTGTGACGGACATTTTTCACTACTTTCTGACGTCTTAGAGACAAAGTGAGTAAAGCAGCAAACTATCGGCAGATTGGTTCATTATTAATAGTCTAGAATTGTGGATAAATACAACCATGATCTGATCATGTCAAGAGCTTGTAAGACAATGACAGATCGCTGTAGCGTCACGTCACAGACTCTTAGTTTGGTAGTTTTCTGAAGCCGCCTCGGTCCGGTGCACACAGACTACATGCTCTGTACGTCGACGTATGGGATACTGAAGCGACTTGTCAAGGTTGGAGCGAGTTCTTCAGAAACCTTTAACTGGACAATGTCAACAACGAGCGCTGAGGTTGGGTTTCGGTTCAAGATGAGCACGGTGACCACTGTAAACATGAATGGAAACACACTGAACATTTTTACAAAATGATTATCAGAATGACTAACTTTATTTTGCTTATAGCACTTTAACACTTCCCAGCATTCATAACTTGAACGATGTGAGAACAGTCTGAGAAAACCACAGTTTCACGATGACAATGCACAACACTACAGACGTATAAAATCACAATGTTTGTGTTTGTTTCTCTACTCTTTTAATAAAAACCAGAGGCAGGTGTTCTGCCCTTGAGGAGATTTACCTGCCTTTGTGGCGAGTTTCAGTTATTTGCCGTTCATAAGTGCATAAATTAACAAATTATTAACTCGACCTATGTAAGAAATGTGAATTCTGTCTCTGTACCAACACACAGCTGCTGGTGAACTGACCAGAGCCGCCACAACAACCTCCAACTTCCAGTTCCTGCTGACACTTCATTTCTTCCAGCCCTGAGCACATCTGTAAACTAGTTTAAAGCCTCCATGAATCACTCGTACATGTAAACAGCACAGAGGTGCTAAAGATAGGTATGGGTACAATAAAGCGCCATGGGATGAGGAATGCATTTTCAAAAAAAACCTCGTCTTCCAGCTCTGCGTGTAAACACACCGACTTCTTCGCCTCACATAAAGACGTCCACGTTACAGCGGGATGTGATCTGTGCAGACTCCCGTCGGGCATCGGCACTGCAGAAACGCCCCGAACGTCCCCGATCCCGACCGTGCCCTTCGGTGCACAGTGAGCATTAGGACGATTGCATTCAGACAAAGTTGTCTGGGGTGACCTTGTGCGGCACCTGGCTAAATGCAGCACAGCAATGCAGCAATGATCTGCACACTGCTTATTCACCGGGCTGGATTAGTCACAGCTGCACTACCGCTGACTGCTGGGCCCTTTTCTCTCCACTCTGAGACAAATGAAACAGCGTTTTGCCCCCCCTCACTCCCCTTTCAGTTTTTTACTACAGCGAGCTCGCCATGACCGCCACTCCCCTTTGCTTTATCGCTTTACTCTACTAATCACAAATCAATTAGTGCCCGGTTACAGGTATTACCCACGCCCACTCCAAAATGAATTTTTCTAATTAAGACTTCTTGATTATGCTGATTCCTCTCGTCTCTCTAACGCGATACAGACTCTTTTTGAGGTCTTTGCATGAGAAAACTTCGCCGTGACACGGCAGGTCTTCGGATTACTCATGTCAAAACATGACTCGTCACATCACGGAGGGTGGATTAAAAACATAAGAACTGAAGATTTCAAAAAATTAAAACCACCATGTTCTTCTTGGCCGCAATTATCCGAGTCCTTTAAATATTAGGTATCTGCTGATGGCTATATTTACATAACAGGAGAACATACTGACTGACTTTGGCACAATTTATTTCCCACAAGCTATGTGATCCAAATACTGATGGGTCCTGATTCAGAACTATCACGCCGCTCGGTGTAACTATAGAAACAATCCAGCCCACTGCTTGTACGGCGGTGTTAGAGAGTGCCTCACAAATGGACTGTGACTGTGCGGTGATTGGCACCTTTAAAAACAGGATTTAGTGGCATCTGAATGTTGCAGTTGCGGACTGTGATAAATTGAATACCCCTCGCCTCACCCTACCCCTTCCTAAGTGTGACGTTAAAAAGCCATTACGCCGCATCTAGAGCCAATGTTTGCTGGTCTCTGGAAAAGGATGAAAAACCAGATTTTCAGGTGATTATACACTAATGAAATTATATTTAATTTCTGTCATGTTCTGTAAACAGAGCTCCCAAATAAAACCATGTGTCTCACGGCACTGGATTAAGCAATAACTTTTTCCAGCTCGTGGCGTGCGTCCACCAACAGTCGGTTGTTCGCAGGTCGACTTGTTTCACACAGCTAGTATATTATCCTCCAGCTTCATCCTCCGACCGGCAAACTGGACTGGACTCGCAAGCGTGGTCATTCCCTGGAGCGCTCTGACTGGACTGTGAGGGGGGTCAACTCCCGCGCCCCCTTTTGAATACGCGTAGCCGTTAATGAGTACTACTCCGTTTATGTAGGCCAACTTGTGTAAACACTTTTGCAGGTCTCATCCTGAGTATTTTTGGCCTGCTTTATTTTTTTTTCCTGGGATCCTGAGGAGGCGTTTACTGTTGAGAAACAGTCTATTGTTGAACTGACTGTGTTGTTTAGGTTGGAACAGGGCACTTATTGTATAATACGCTGTGATGAACTACAAATTGAGTTTATCTGTTGTCTGCTCGTGCTATCTGCTCATTGGTATTCCGAGGGTCGCGTTACTTAATGGCACGTATCCCGTTGTGGGGTTGACTGGCACTAAAGACCGAGCTAAAAACATAATCTGTCAGATTTCGGCTTCAGACGCCGACTTGTCTTGTCAAAACGCTACAACTGACGCGGGGAGCACTTTAACCAGACAACAGACGAGCTTCGGTTTGTTCGCTCATCAGGTTTCTCTCGGAGTCGACGTTAATTAACATCAGCTCATCTGATCTGCCGGAGACGTTTTACCTGGTGAAAATGGTTTTGTCAGCGCGGCTACAATGTTTTGTTCACTGCCTTTTGCTAATGAGGAAGAGAGAAAGAGAGAGAGAGAGAGTTAGAGCAGGAGCTTGGCATTATTATTTTGCCAAACTGGACATCTGAGTCCGACGGAGCGGTGCCCAAATGATTGTTCACATTCCCATACTAATTTTTAGTCAGATTTGAGCGAAACGCTCACAGTGTAATGGGAGAAGAGCTCTGCCGCACTAGCAGGACCGAGGAGGAACACATTTACATTACAGCAGTGCTTTAGGATATGCCAAGGCTGGTGGTTTTCGTTCCATAGAAATGTGACAGTTCTGCTTCTTCCTTACACTTACTGACGTGAATAAATGGGGGGAAAAAGAAAAAAAGAAAGACAGATTCATGAAACGATACATTTCCTTATGATGCGGTCCGATACGACACCATTCGCCATCGGCATCGAAATACGGGCGGTGAAAGGCGATCGTGGTGATTTTTTTTGTTTTTGACGAAAAAAAACCCCATGATTCTTGAAGAGTAGGAGAAACTAAAGCTTCGCCGATCGATATTTCTATATCAGCGGTGGATCGAATGACCGACACCGAGTCTGAAAGGTGTCACTTGTAGTGACGAACCTATAGATTTTCTTTAACTAGTAAACTCTTCAGAATTTTTAGCAACATACATAAATGCATGTACAGCGTCGACTATAAATATAAGAATGTATATGAGTGCGTTAATATTTATCATGTATTGTGCGTTAGACGTGGACCCCGGGAGGATTAGCTGATTGCCACGGTGTTGGCTGACTTAAAACACACAAACCAATAAACCTACGGAGAATTATCACTTCGCGGCGGAGTGTTTGAACCTCTTTTAGCTGGTTGTTCTGGTCGTGTGCTGCCCACACATTCTGTTCTCCAGCTGAAAATAAGCTACACGCTCCAAAACCCCACGGTACACTACCTGCACAGCACCAAACAGACACAGACACAGCTAGAGACTCGCTGGTGAACATATGGAGCAGCTAAAGAGACTAGAGCGAAGCCATCATTAATGTTATTAGCAACACCTGTGCGTCTCTGTCTATGACAAGTCAAAATGTCTGCTGGGAGGAAAAGAAAAAAAAGAGATTTGTTAAGGAATACTGAACCGAGAGCACGTCAGACAGTCAACAGCATTACCGACTGTGACCTCCTTCGATGAGAAACAACTGGTCTGTGTAAAGATACAGATGTTTTTCTTTTAAATACTTTTTAATACAGCTGGGCGGGTGAAGGGTGAAGAAGAAGCAGCCACCGTGAACAGGTTTTTTTTACGCGAGGAGATGCGCGTGTCAGAGAACGTCGAGCTTCAGGCTTCGACATGCCACTCAGGTAAGGGAGACCTTTTGAAGGTGAGATCAGTCCCCAATTAATTCAAGCGAGCCCAGCCCAAAGTCTTTAGCAGATGTTTGAACATGATACACTGATGCTGAGGGTAGACAACGGCACAGCGACTACTTCAGCCGATCTTTACGCTTCCTCAGACGTGGTGGAAACAAGCAGGAATAGTTGCTGAGTTCAGTTCCTGTGGAACTATTTGACTGAAATGGGGCAACAGACAGGGTACTACGATTACACCTACTGGAAGGTTTCCAATTGACTTGTCTTGGGAAAACATGTAATATCCTCACCCAAAGAATCCAGTTGGCTGGTATGCGCACGTAAACGGGGTTGACCTGTTTTAAACAGGTCACTACCCTTGGAGTCCAACCACCAGCCTCAGGCTGAATTGTAGACCTTCACGAGGAACCGTCGCTGACTTTAACTGAACTATGATCAGTGCAATAATGCAGGGAGCTCCTGCTGCTGTGTTAAGGACGTAATGATGGGGAAGGCCCTCTGTGAAGTTATCTTATCTAGACTAGAAGATAGAGCCAAAATGTGTGACGCTGATGAAAGGGTTCGGTCACGGTAGCGTCTCGGAATGTAAACGTTGAGGTGTTGAGGCCGAGATGACAACTCGAGACGTACGGATCAGTTTCAAACAAGGAAGTCATGCTTTGGAAACGATGAGGAGTTGATAAGATATACACATTCCCGATATTCACGCACGGCAGGCATCCGACATGACAGAGTTTGGAATGACAACACTGATGTTCATCAACATTTCAAAACGTAAAGATTTCTTTGATTCAATGCGTTGCATTTTCGTTCACCACCTTTTACTTTTAAGAAACAACAATCAAACAGCAAACCAGCCGGAGAGATTTTGGCTCTATGAAGTTTGATTTTTTTCTGCTTGGCAAGATTCGTGCTTCTGGAGTACTTCTGTTTACATTTTTTTTTAGGGCGCAACTTCCCAAACAGCATCGAACTAGGTCGCACGAACTGATCTTGGCGTATCTAAAAAGGGTTAAAAACCTGCCGTTACAGCCTCCTCCTGGACACATGCCACCACTTCCCCCAGGTCTCTTTTGTGTCCTTGTAGTCGCAACCCCATGAATCCTACAAATGGACATAAGTGCACCGTCCAGACAGGTCCCATTTTGAGGCCATTCATTCATGAAAAGTGACAGAAATAGTGGTGTGAGCCTGAAAGATGAGTTTCAACCTTGTCTATGTTGACACCTTCACACAGCTGGCCAGAGCACGCGTGACTATTCGATTGTCACATTTTGACCCTGGAAAGGTGGTTCCAGATGTTGACAAGCACTTTTTAGGCATACAGAGGTCTTAATGTGATCTGACTTTGACCGTTTTTCCTGTAGTAACGAGGACACACTAATCATACGGCGGTACAAAATAGCAGAAAGACTCGTTTTACAAATCTACTTCTGGGACATGGATATAAAATACTCAAATTTGCGGATACACATTTGCTCCCAGCACTCACGAAATTCGATGCAATGATTTGCTTCATGCCTGGATTCACCTCTGCACGGTGCATGCAGGCTAAGTCCATCACAGACTGATTTCCCCATCACCGCCTCGAAAGAACACACAAGCTGTATCCCCGGTCTGTTGGCTCCATGGATAACCGTGGAACAATCAACCAGACGGCATCAATCAATCAATCATTCAGCCACATTTCTCTGCGTGATGAAGTGTTTTCCATCTGGTGGGAGGTGAGTCTAAGACCAGCTGTATGTGTCCACCATGTCAGATTTTGTTTCACCTGAAACCACAAGCTGTTTATAGATTTTTGCTTGAGAGCTTCAGACGTGATCCTCAGTCCATTACGGACCATTACGTCATGCGTGGTGAAATCTTGGGATTCAATATTTTCGCTTTCATTTAAAGCAGTCGAATTAAATAATCAACCATCGGTGGTGGTTGTGTACTACACAACAGCCTGGATTTAGAAATGTGTGATAATACTTGTGGTGTTGGTTGCTTGCCAGACCACTGCCAACCATACCTGATAAAACCACATCTAGCTTTTGAATACCTATGGATGTTCTTTTCTCTGATCTTTAACTGTCATTGTTGTTGATTCAGTCATACATATTTAATGTTCGGGAGACAGGCTTCAGGTACAGAGAGTCCAATAGTCTGGCCAAAACATCAGCTGATTTCAATGAGCATACTTTCTGCGGTATAAAATACCAACATATTTTTTAGGTCGTTTTGAAACTCCTCTCCTGTACATATTTATGCAGCACCAACGAGTTTGTTTCAACTCTCCTTGAGCTCAAGACCTGCAACGATTACTCTGTTTGTTTAGTTGTTAAATGACTATCTTTTATAATCAATTCATTATTTTGAGTCATTTTTAAGAATAACAAATGGACAAAAACAAGACATTTGAGGATGCTACCTTGGGCTCTGAGAAACAGATTCACTATTTTTTTTACATTTTATGGACCAAATAAAGAAATCAATTGTCTAAACAGATTAATCAGTGATCAAAATAATCATTAGTTGCAGCCCTATTGAGCATATCTCTAAAAGAAATGATACAATAAACAAATGTGAATCTTTCTTAAATGTTTGTTTTATGTTGACAACTGAATATCAGCCGATTTATCAATACCCTAATTATTAATATTGGCCTCAAAATATATGTATTATTCGTCCAGCTGTGCTAAAAAGTGCTGAGGTTTCACACTCAGCCAAACTGGGAAACAGTGGTTCAATAAAGCTTAATTATTGCCAGACAGGTAACAGGTGACTGACAGATTCATGTATCAGGAGAAGCGAGTACAAAGTAATTCGAAAGTCCTCTATGAACTAGATAAATCACAACATGGATTATTCCAATAACAACCAGCCAGATATCCCTAATCGCACTGCATGCATATTCATCGAGAACTACACTACAATACATGCTGTATTAAAAAAAAAAATCTGTCACAACAGTATGGTAGCCTTCATCTGTATTCTACTGTGGCTGCCAGGGGACTCTGAGCTGGAAATAGGAAGAGGAAGGACTCCCATCATTGAGAATACTACAGTTCATTCACACTCTTCAACAGCAGGGACCATTCATTCATACAGACCCACTATCACTATGTGAGTGGAGGGGCTGGAGTGTATCAAGGTCTGCCAACTTTTCTTTTTTTTTAAATCTCAGAACCAAATGCTTTGCCTTGCTTTGCTGTCGGAGTTAGGTTATTGCCACACTCGGGTGAAAATTTGTGAAGTGAGCACGAGGCGACGAGAGCAGAAACAAACAGCTGGTTTGGAAGCGACACACTCTGTGCTGAGGAGGAAGGAAGGGTTGCAGCAGGGGGTTTTATGGCGAGCAATGACAACCAGAAATAAATGAAATATTGTCAAAATGTTCCTGTAAATACTTCTTGAGAGAGAGGAAGGTCCTCCCTCTACTCCCTCACCTCATTTAACCACCACCTCCTCCTCCATCTCACAGACTGTACACACTGTACACACACACACGATCACAAAGGCAAGTGTTAGCAGTCATGTGTGGATCCATCTGCATGTGACTCATGTAAATCTTAAAAAAAAAAAAAGGAGCAGTGCAGCAGAAGAGAGGAAGAAGAAGAAGAAGAGGAGAGGAGGAGGAGGAGGAGGAGAGGCCAATTCTGGTCAACAAGGCACGAAAATGAGGCTCCTGTATACTGCAGAATAATAGGCAGCACACATTAAATATTGATCCCCCTCCTCCTCCCCTTTTCGTTTGGTCTCTAACGTCATCTTAGACATCTACCTCCGTTTAATCCGTCCTGCTCAGGAAACAATCAGCACCGTGTGGGCCTTTGGATAAAGCAGCTTGGCCCCTTTTTTTTTTTTTTTTTTTTTTACAGTAAAAAAAAAGAAAAACACGTTGGTTATGCTTGTCAGGCGCCAGGGCAGCCATTTAGGTGCATATGGAGCCTCTCTACGTAAATGGCTGATGCATTTCGGATTTTTCTTCCTAATTGCTGAGAGCCATCACCACCACCACCACCACCACCACCACCGGCCTCCTCCTTCTTCTCCTCCTCCTTCTCCTAACCTAACGCGTTTTTAATCCGCCACTTTATTTAAAAAACGAGTATTTCGGAGCTCTCTTCTCCTGGTCTGTGTTTAACCCCCCTAGAGAGAGAGAGAGAGACTCCGGATCAAACAATGAAACGGATTGGAGGCATTCCGCACAGCCGTTGTTTTTTTTTTTTTTTTTTTTTTTTTTTTAAACCCTCCGACATCACAATGAAACCACAACATCTAACCGTTAACTGTTATTTATATATATATAAAAATATAAATAAAAATATAAAAACACAAGTCAGCCGTTAAGAGGTTCTTTTTTTTTTAAAAAAAGTAGCCGTTAGCGTTCCAGTCGCGCGAGCCCCAAGACCTTTAAATGTGAATTAACAGTCCGAGGCGACGGGGGCTGTTCGGTCGCCAACATGTCAAAGCCCCGCATCAATAAATAGCCAAAGCAAAGCCGCTCCATTGTCTATCAGCATATCCACCGGCAGGAAAACGACACAACAACTAGCCACCGACATGAATCCCGCCGCTGCCATTTCAAAACATCTCCCGCCGGAGCCCAGGCCTCTCCGCACATCCTCGGACTCACCTTATGTCTCCTTTCGCCTCGGTGCGTACCGTCTCCGGGTTCACGGTCCGGTCCTGACGCGCTCTGCAGCGGCTCCCTCACCACCAGTTCCCCGGCACCGGCAGGCAGCACTGAGCCGTTGATTGGGCCTCGGCAGACGCTCACCCCCTCGGTGCAAGCCAGACAGGGAGCTGATTGGTCAGGCGGGCCTCTCCGTGAAGCCCAGACAGACAGCTGATTGGCTGCGAGCTCCCCCTCCAGCACATCCAGACAGACAGCTGATTGGTCCGCCGGCCGTTATCGCTGGGAGCACTCGGGCGGGTGATTGGTCGTTCATTTCCGCGGCGGAGACAGGGAGAGATCTGATTGGCTGGTAGTAGTGTTGTTGTCTGTGTCTGGATGGAGAGCCATGTTAACTCCAATGGGGCTAAAGAAACAATGTGTTCGTTCACGTTCATTAAAGTAACCGGGTCGTGACAGGATTTCTAGATGAATTCTTTAACGTAGAGTCGAGACGGCTTCCTTAACCGAAGTCAGGGATCAGGATCAACAACAAGGTTGCCACATTAACACCGGATAACCCTTATGTCTAGTTATCCCGGGTTCCTATGCACACATGTGCATGACAAAGACCCAACACGGGGCAAACAGAGCTGTGACAGCGGTGCAGAGGGGTGATAGGAAACGTCATTACTCCTATGCAAAACGCAGCAGCCGTCTGCAGGCTGTCTGCTGTCTGTGCTGACAAAGAAAAACTTCATCCTGCAGCCTCCTGCACTAGAAACGGATCAAACATATTGTCATATGAATATGATCAGCCGCATGCACCTGCAGCCGGTTATTACGGTGCAAATGCATCATCTTACATATGCAGGCTTGTGTACACGTAAACAATGTGGACGATGTAAACATCTTGGCTCATCTTGACGTTCTCAGTCTGTCTATAAAATGTTTAAATGATAAAAAAAATTGAATTCTCAGTTTGCAATTTGTTTTTACATGGATGATTCCAGCTGTGAAGGGACAATAGAGAGCCATCACTAATAAGATACCAGTGGACTTGCTGACCTACTTTGCATGTTGAAAACATAAATTATTCATCATTTATTATATTTTTTTTAACTTCAAAATTTGTTGCTCTCCATTTACAGTCCTGGCACGCAGCAGAGCCGAGCTGCTGTGTAGGTAACTAATACAGTACTGTATAATGTTTCTGTACATGTCATGTGGCTCATATGTGGCTCTATTTACATGAGGATCAAATTAAGCCATCTTATTTTTGGATTTGAAATCAGAGGGGGGTGCTTCACTGTCTGCGACACAGTGTAACCCGCAGGTAGCACGTTGTCATCTGGAGGCACAGTCAGGCTTGTGCTATAATGCACATTTTAACAAGCCTGGTTACAGACTGTAGACAATGAATGAAGTTAGATTTCACTGGTAGCAGCTGTTCATGTTGTCTACCATGGAGACTGAGCCCTCTAGTGGTTTTAACTTTACTTACAGCAAAGGTTTACATCAGCTGGTGTTCATGTGTTTAGAAATTGTCCATTTTATGTTATCTTTATTGATTATGGATCCTCTCTGGATCTATCTGTATTGCTTTTCCTGTGAATCCTTGTCAATTATCTCAAATTATATCTTTGATAGCCTTGATAGTTTGTTCCCAGGTGATTCCAGACAGTGGCACCTCTACTGGACTAATTGTAACAAATTGAATTATTGAATTACTGATGCAGCACAGATCCTAAAGGCATTAACAAAAAAAATGGAGTTACCAGGTTGTTGGCAGGAGTTCATATACTTATTTTTATCAGATAGACCACTTCAGTGGAATTTGACATCTGACCTCATGTGAAGACCTGCAGAGCATCATCCATTGATGATACAATCTTGTATCGCACAGGTCCATCTCTCGGTGCAGTGATGAAATCGCTCCAGTATAATTGAATTGAATTACAGCAGCTTTTATTAATCTTACTTTTTAATTAAACGCAGCCATGACTAAAGTTATGTAGTTTGGTACCGTGTCGCTTTCCACCTTGGACATTACCAGTAGAGGTGGAACCATCCTAGAGCAGGTAACGGTGTATTAATACTTAGGAATCCACCATATCACCACGATATATTCAAAGGTCAAGGCAAAACTTGGATTTCTGTATAGAAATCCTTCCTCTTTAACATCTGGTGCCAAACAGGAGATTGTTTAAATGACCATACTTCCTTGATGATTCACTGACTTGCAAAGGAACTCTTCAAAAGCTCAACAAAATGTATCATTTCTTCTTCTATTCGATTTGCCATGAAAGACTCCTTTAAAGCACACCACCATCTTCTCCATGATCAAATTGGCCTATTTAACATACTCTGATTTACAAAACTTCTTCTTGGATACTCACACCCTATTTAAGTCAGTTATTGCAGCCAATATTGGCGTCCAAGTGCAATAGACTTCTTCTCACATCAGAGTAAAAGCCTCTAAATCCAATACATCCTGTGGTCTGTTGTCAACACAGCCTGCTGCTGCTAATGACTGGAATCTCTTGTAGAAAACTCTAAAACTGGACAAATTTATCTCAATCACTGATTTAACGGTGCACTTAGAAAGTTTTTTTTAATGATGCTTGGAAATGTTTCATGTCTGTTTGATCCAATTATTTAGTCACTTTGTCTCGCCTCTTACCGAGTGCCAGGCTAATAAGATATGGTTCTTAATGTCTTTCTTAAAGTTTATTGATCAACTAATCTCAGCTAACCACTAACCGCTTCCTGTCTATAATCCATACATTAGTGTATAAAACTATGTTTATTTCAAGAATATATTCGTCTCTGCCTCTGAATTACTGAGTTTGTACATTTCTTTTTAGCTATTTTTTAAAATATACTTTTGTCAGCAACTTGCCCTAACTAACTTGAGCACAAATGCAGCATCTCTGGCTGTGATGCAACCTCGCTGTGATGCCAAGACTCCTGGAAGCTGTGCACTACACCACACCTGACTGTTGTTCAACAAGAAATATTTCCAGCACAGAATTTCCCCTAAAACCATAAACTAAGTGAACCTTTCCACATTTTTGTTTGTGCACAGATGACATAAAATAAACAAGATGCAATACGTTAATTAGCGAGCTTTAAAGGTGTTGGTTGGTGTTTTTTTATTTATTTTGGGCATATCTACAAGACACCTCATGGGCTTTTCTTGAACTTGAACTGAGAACAAGGACTTAGTAGGCCACGCAGTTAGAGCTGGGTGTTAGAGGAGCGGGAGCAGGTGGAACCTCAACCCTCAACCTCTTCAGCTTCACTCCCTTTACCTCCCACCTCTTCCCACCCCCTTATCCCCAGCAAGATCCTAGACCCTCCAGCCGCCCCGCCATCTGCTCCCTTGACCCTATCCCCTGCACTCTTTTCCAGTCTGTCAAGTCTGACCTCGTCCCCTTCCTCCTAACCCACTTTATCAACACATCTCTAGCCTCAGGGCACTTCAAATCTGCCACTGTCACCCCCTTCCAAAAAAACAACACTGGACCCATCACATGTCAAAAGCTATAGACCCGTACCTTCCTTTCCCTTTCTTTCCAAGACACTAGAACATGCTGTTTTTTTTTACCAGCTGTCTGCTTACCTCTCACAGAGCAACCTGCTATACTCCCACCAATCTGGTTTTTAAGCAGGCCACTCAATTGACATGACAAACCTTGTGGTGACAGAAGAGTTTCTTGCTGCCAGAGTGGGCTCCCTCTCCTCTGTCCTCATCCTTAAAACCAGCCTCTGGATATGACACAGTGAACCACCAGATCCTTCTCTCCAATAAACCCTCAGGAGGAGGCATGTACTGCTGTGTGCCTGGCTGACATGGCAGAGCAGATGTCAAGGCACCACCTAAAGCTCAACCTGGACAAGAGTGTTCTTCCTCGGGGTAGGGTATCCTCACAAAGACTATCACCATGGCGTGGTGGTGCCATCACGGACGGCGATGAACCTGGGACCCTTCTTTTTGGACATGCTGCCCTGGTGCTGATTTACATCCTTACATCTTCCACTTTGACAACTCTTCCTACAGCCAGTCTAGAATGTTGCAGCCTGTCTGGTATTCAACCTCCTCAAATTTACCCAACACCATTCCTCTTCCCTCCAAGTGGTCTTGACAGATGGCATGCCCACCATGAACTTGGTTCTGTTTCAAGGTTTTTGCCTTGTGGTAAGAATTGTTAAGTACAGTCTAGACCTGCTCAATAAGGAAAGTTTTTTGGTCCTATTGTTATGTGGAGGTTGTTCGCCTCCTTCTTTCCCAGTGTTTTCCCCTTCTCTTGTGTTTTGTCAGTGTGTGTTGCTGTCTGTGGCCTCCGGTTTCCCTTTAACCTGCCTAATCACCTCACCACCTCTGTCTCATCTGCCAATCAACCTCTGCTGCATAAAAGACCGGTTCAACCTCCCCGAATCTGCCAGATCGTTCAGTCGCCCTTGTGGTAACAAGGCTACAGCCAACTCTCTGCTTATTTGTGAAAAGTATTTGTTCTTGGTTGATCTTTGCCTGATTGCGATCTCCCTGTGCTCCTGGAACAACCCTCCCTGCCACTCACATGCTCCCATCTTGTCTCCACACCTGCACTATTGGACTCCTGCCACGGCCAGCCCTGCACCATTCTGGAAACCCCATCACTGTATCTCCACCTGCACCGAGACTTCCCTTTGTGAATTCAATCAACTGTTTAAACCTGATTCAGCCTCTCGTTCATGTTTGCACTTTGGGCGCACTCCTTTGGGTCCGCTACCATTCTCCTAAACAGCTATATAAATAAAACTGAATTGAATTTTATGTTCAATACACTGGCTCCCGGCCAGTGGTGGACTCGGGCTGTCTGAGGGGCAAGGGCAAAAAAATAAAAAGGGCACCAGCGAGCAGAATGCTGAGATGCATTTCAGGTGAAAACAGTTACAAACTCTGGATAAGATTGAGTTATGTGAGCATAACTACTGCAACTCTGTGTTAAAACACATGGGAAACAACAAATTCTCTAACCATCTATTTCACAGACACGTGATGATCAATGGTCTGTCTTTAAAGTCCTGCCCTAGGGGGCCATTTGCCATGTTTTGTCCACTGGGAGGGCATTTTATGTGTCCAAGAGGGCACTTCTGCTGCATTTTTCTTAAACATGGGAGCACCATGAGTCCTGGGCTCCCGGTTGCATCTTCATCCAGTGCAGAACTCTGCTGCTGGCCAACAGGGTAGTGAAAGGACCTGATTCTTCCTACCTCCAAGCCATGGTTGCACGCCAGCTGACCACCGTTCTCCTGCCTCTGAAGTCAGGACAGCAGAGTCACTGCACATCTTCCACTGCAGGCAAAAAAACTCCTCTTTGCTCGCACTTATTCATGTCTCGCTTGTTAGAAGAACAACAAACAAACAGGTGAGGAAGAAGAAGGTTCAACCTGACTGTAATATTTATCACGCTGAGAGAAACAGAAAGCAGAGCCAAAGCCTGGAGAAAGAGGAAGGCAGAAGTGTCTCACAGTAGTGTCTCAGGAGGGAAGGAGGCTCGTGTAGAGAGTGATGCTTTAACTGTAGCCTGTAGGTAGGAGAGAGCAGAAAGGGGCAGAGGGGATGGATGGGAAAACAGCATGGCCATCATGTCACAGAGAGAGTACAGAAATACTTTGATAGATAATTGTGGAATAAGGAATCAGTTTCTCATCCTTACTGTTTTCATGCAGTGTATAGGGCAGAAGACAGTCTAGAGATCGTGGATTTAACTGAATATCTAATTACAGATGAAAAAAATGTGATACAAGGAATCAGACACTGTTATTCCATTGCCATGTTGGGTGTTTGCCTGGCTCCAGGCTTTGTGATACTGCAGAACCACCAGCAAATGTGAGACAAGAGTTTACATTATACCCAAACAACCTTAAAACCTGGTTCCTGAGTTCCTTTCAAACTGGACAATGTTGCTTCATGTTGGTTTCATTCTTTTTTAGCGCGCACTCTAACAAAAACTGCAATGCTCATATTTCGATAATTTCCAAATGTTTCGTTGTCTGGCATCACTCTGTCCTGAATTTCTGTTTTTGTTCTTTTTGTCGGTAATGATCATGACAACAACCGCAGCTTCCTGCTCAGCAATAAAACACCTTTCCTCTTACCCTCAGCAGGAGGTAACTGCAAAAGCAATTACACACAAATGCTCAGTGTACAGTACTACTGAAATATGCAGTTCAGTCACATGCTCTTGGAGATTGGAGAGTTGATGCTGCTGTTGATTTCGCTGCACTCTCAGACCAACCTCTCATTGATAAACCATGGCTTCTATAATCAATTACAGTAGCCCTAATCTCATCTTAGACTACAGCTCTGGGACTTCCTCATCTCTCTCATAAGCACTCCTCTCCTTCTCCTGGCTCCTCTTCCTGCTCTGCCAACCATCTCTCTCTCTCTCTGTCTTTGTCTGGCTTGGTCCATGTTTACTTGAGGAAAACTAAATCCAAAGACTTGCCTTTTTTTTTTATAAAGATGGCATGAAATTAAAAAGCGTCAACGCCTGGGTAGATAAAACGGGAATTAGCTGCAGTTGGTCTTTTCATAGTCGTCCTTATTTAGATGGAAATGTTGCAGAATGCAATTTAGTAATCTTGAGTTATGTCAGGTTTTTAATGCAAATTCAACAATTACAGTATTATGCAGCTGTGGATATTTGGTGGTGGTTGAGCTTGAGTGAGAAAACAGTTCATGAAATTTAAAAGATTGTGGTTATCGACTGCATTTCTGTGTGAACGAGATGAGATGTGATCCACAGTTTAGCCCGCATTGACTTCTGTTGTGAGAACAGTAAACTTGGGGTGCACACAAGCTGAGCTTGAACCTTTGTTAATTAGAAGATATTTACCCAACCCCCTTCGCCTATAGCTGCCCCTGCGGTTAAAAAACTCTTTATTTATTTCTCAGAAAATGTCAATAACAGCTTTTCAAGATGTCGAGGGTGCTACTGTACAACGAGCTGCATGGCCACAAGACACAGTCCACAGCCAGAAGGTCACCTCGCTCCGCCAAAACAGATGGACCAACATTGTAATATGGATAATTTGCTTGAAGGGGTCGGTTGTATGAGTTCAATCCTGCTTGAAGTGGGTGCTGATTGAACGGTAAAATATACGACAATAAATGTTTGGAAATGTTGGGGAACAGTGTCGAGGACCTTTAGAACACTGGTGTAATAATGTCAGCCTGATTGGTTCAAAGGAAGTTGCAGAAGCAGGCGGTCTGATTAAGTGTGTCCAAAGCATTATATCTGAGGGATTTGGCATTAAGCTGGATGCAGAGTTTGAAATTGAAAGAGCACATTGAGCCCTGGCTCCTAGATCCGGCGAGGACCAGCCCCCCAGGCTGGTGCTGATATGATTTCAGCGCTCCTTGCCGAGAGAGAAAGTGCTACAAGTTGCCAGAGCAAAGAGAGGAGTGGAGCAGAAAGGGTGCAATGATTCCTCCTTCCTTCTTCCTAGATGTGTCCAGAGAAATGGTTAAAAAACAGAGGGCGTTCACTAAAGCCAAGAAGATGTCGCATCAAACAGATAAGGTGTGTTTCAGGTACGACAGGCCTGTGAAACGACACAGCGCATAACCTACAATGTGCCTGTTTTCTTTCTTTTCGTATTGTGGGGGCTTACCCTGCCCGTTTGTCTTTGTTTGTTGCCTAATCTTGTAGGAATATTTGATTTGTTCATACTTGAGGGTGAGATTTATTTGTTGTTGGTTTATTGTTTAAGTATGCAGCACTTGCAGTGTTTGCTGGTAATAACTGAACGTGGTGATGGAGTACGGCAACCTGTCTTTCTTGTAATGAATTTTCATTTCAGGCTCCATTCTGGAAAATGAATGTTTGCAGGTGAATCCATGAAGATTAGGACATGAAAATCATTAATTTCTTATCATGAATCATTAATGGATCCAGATAAGATATTTTAAAAAAATCTTATCTTGCCTTAAAGGTTAATAGATGTTGTATTTGTGCATGCTGTTGAAGCTCTGAACTTTAGAAAAAGAGATTGGGTGGACCAAGTATCCCATTTGTCACTTAACAGCGAACAAAATGGAGTAATGATTCTACTTAAGAAAAGCTTTTAAGGACACAGAAGGGAGGGTAATTTGTAAAGATGCCCTTATCATTTACTATGTACAGAAAGGTCCTGACTTTATCATTCAGCTGAGCAACATTTTGGGCAGTGAAGAAGGATACATAATCTTGGCAGGAGATGGATCCTGTCTAGTGGATAAATAGCAGTTGGTGAATTCATATAAAAATGTGTGTTCACCACCCTATAAATCCCACTCTAGAGTAGATTTCTCTCTCCTATCCAAATCCATTATTGAACAGGCGATACATTTGGTAAAATTGGTCTGATAGCATTATCTGGTCATGCACTAGTTGAAAGCACTAGACAGTATAAAGAATGGACCGTGTATGTATGACGTCAGCCACAGGTTTCTGAAAAGCCGCTGCCATGTTGGCAGTCCTGCTTGGACCTGAGGTGGGCTGAATGACGCCTGGTTGCTCCTGTAACAGCACCTACCTGTCAATCAAAGTGGCCACGCTGTTAATCATTCATAACTTTAAGCCTTAATATAATCTGAACAGGTGAGTTGTATATAAATTCACCCTCAGTACAGTTGTCATGAACGGGGAAATTAGCTATAGAGAGCAAAACTGTTTTTTGTACCAGGCTGTAAACATGTTTATTTCTGCTGTGAAGTTGGACATTTGAACATGGGGACTTATGGAGACTGACTCACTTCAGGAGCCAGCCTCAAGTGGACGTTTGAGGAACTGCAACTTCTGCATTGGCTTCACTTCACAGCCACGGAGTTTGCCGCTTGGTTGAAACTCAAACGAACTTAAATGCTGAAACAGGAAGGAGGGAAAGATGTTGATTGAATATTTTGCTGACGATGGCCTGCTCAGAGAAGAGTTGGCTGAGGATCTATGTTTTTTGAATTATACATGTAGATAAATTGTCTACCTATAGGAGGAAGATTAAGAGCACAGACATTTAAAAGGAAAAAATGTGGAGAAACTATGGGCCAAGTGAGAAATTTGGAAGCAGAAATAACCACATTGGAAAAGAACCACACAGAGATGATTGATATAATCAATCAGTCTGAAGTTTAAATAAAATGAATTTAAAAAAAATCTGAATCTGCATGATTCAGATTAATAACAATTTTCTACGAAGGTGACAAAGACGGTAAGATGGTTGGCACGACAAGTCAAACAACTGTAATTAAAGGGTAACAATTTTTCAACCTGGACCCAATTTTCTAATGTGTGTCTGTCTGTGATTAACGGGGGCAACAGGTTTTTGAAATTGTTCCAGCATTGAGCGAGAGTGCTGCAGCCAGCAGAAGCGAAACTGGCTGCAATGTAATCCTTCGGGGCAATTGTGCACCGTCAAAGTGCTTCCACTAAAAGTGCTTGTTTTTGCCATTGACAGGCTCAGATTGTTGTTATATAAGTGTCTGACAACATGGATGGACATGGTTTAACCAGAAACAGCAGTTACATTGCTGTGTTCAAAGTAATCTGAGTTTGAGACCGTCGATATTCTTGGATTTGTCGATCTGATCTGATTGAAGGAACCTCATATTGTCCAATATTTGACAACAGCTGTTGCCTCCACCTTATCTTTACACACCCCTCCATCACAGCTACATTTACTACTTTCTTTGCATGCACCAACCTGTTGTTGCCTCTTTTATGTGACTCCTTAATGTGGAGTCAAGCGTTTTGCACCTCTTTATATCCGCACACAGTCGTGCGGGGTGAGTCAACACAGCAGAAATACATTTAATTTCACCGTGAGCGAGACTGAGAATATAGAGGGACTTTTATTTGAAATCGGCAGTCAGCATTTTAATTCATGTGAGATGTTCTTTCAAACTGCATTTTCTATGTGATGGTTAAGTAAAAAAAGAAAGTACAGGGAGCTGTGTAAAAGGAGCCAAAAATCATTGTGAATGCATTTGAAGAAGAACTTCAAATCAATAGATCAATCAATAGAGAAAACCATTAAAAGCATTCACTGCCTTGCTTACTGCTGTCTCTTTAAAAATTGAAAACGCCATTAGATTTGGAGCACTTAAAACACACACATAGGACCTGGACTTGAGTTGCGATCAGCTGAAACCTCATCATCTCGCTGCATCTCTTGCTGTTGACAGCCTGTATAATGTAAACATATGATTGTATTGGTTAGTAATAGGGCAGCACCATGGTGCTGTAGTGGTTCTTGGTTCAAACTCTGGCTGGGGTCTGCATGGGTTCTCTCCGGGTACTCCGACTTCTTCCCACAGTCCTTCCTAGACATGAACTTAATAATACTAATGATAATAATGACTCTAAATTGTCCGTATGTTTTTCAGTGTGAATGTTTCTTTGTCTCTATGTGCCCTGTGATGAGCTGGTGACTTCTCCAGGTTGTACCTCGCCTCTTACCCAAAGTCAGCTGGGATTGACTCCAGGCTCCCGCGACCCTGCTGAGAATAACTGCTCACAGAAAATGGATGGCTGGTTTGTAATGAAGATGCTGTGACACCGGGATCTCTTTGAGTCGGAGCTGATTTATTCTGACAACAACAAATAATAAATCTGAACCTCCATGCCAATAATATTGCAGCTTCCAGCTCCCACACAAGTGAAATTAGTTTGCTACAACTACAACAAGCTTGCTTGAAATCTACATATTGACAGGTGAGGAATGAAATGCAGATAATAAATAACAGAAGAAGAAATGAAGGTGGAGGTATAAACTTTCATTTAATAAACAATAGGTTGCTGTACATACAACACACTTACATAAATGATGACGAGCTGACAGGAGCAGACTCCCTGCAGCACTGCACACGACAGCAGACTGGACTACAGAGCAGAACATTCTAGTTGTTCCAACAACTTTCAGCATAAATTTGTCTTCTGTCTGTAAAAAGCTGTGTCAGTAGTCCTGAAGCTTCGTTGCAGCTTTTTTTTTTATCGCTGGTGTCTGATAGTTCAGTCAAGCTGGACCGTGCAGTATCAAGGCTGTCACTGACGTCTTGCTACATCATTATGACTCACCCGTCTGATGTAAATGTAACTCTGGGGAAATGGCATGTAGCACTGTAACAATGCCAGGAACTGCAGTACTGTATAAAAAGCCTGCAGTCCCTCTTCTACTGCATGTGTCTTTACATTTACAATGTATATCTGAGTGATCATATACAGCATGTAGCATCAATCATTTCAAATTAAGGACTCTAAGTTGAGTCTTTAAGTATTAGAAATCCTGACTTACCAGCAGCCAGCAGGTTTATAATGCATAACAGTATATGCAGTGTACCCACTGCACATAATTCATTTTAATACATGCATAATGTATCTCAGAGTTGCTTTAAGCCTTCATAATGATTTACAATGTCTCATAACAACAGTCATAAGTTTTAAGTATAACCAAGGTTGGTTTATCAACTAGACAACAGGGACTGCAGACCTCCAGGGGTCCAAAAAATAATAATCTCCAGGTTCATTATGTCGACCCAACCAAAACATGACATGACAAAAACTGTGTCCTGCTTTATCCTGCTAAATCTAGTTTTAAATATACAATATGCTAGTACATCTAGAGATGTGTTGACCAATAATTAAGCAACATCATGCATGTAATTAAAAAAAAAAGAAGCTATGTTGGAAAATAGATTCACAAACAACAAGGCAAGACAACTTGGGTGTCTAAAAAAAGAAAACAAACAACAAACAAGAAGAGAAAAATATAGAATTAGGATGTTACAAATAAAATAATTGATGGTATATAAATAGTCATTCAATTCAATTTAAGGTAAAGGTTCATTCAGGGTCTGTTCATTTGCAGAATCACACACTTCAGGGACTCATGACGCAGTGGAGACTCATTATAAAAGGTGTTGATGTGTTTTTTTCAAATACATTTTCTCATTTATTCTGTCCTCGGTATTGATAAGTCGCACATGTAGAGATAGGGCCGTCACTACATCAGCTGAGGGAGCTTCAAAAAGGCCGTACAAAGAGTACACATGAATGAGAATGTGTTTGTCAAAGCCTCCGCTCCACTCCTCCAGTTTCTGGAGCTGAATCCATTTCTGAAAGCATGTTGTTACATCTCGACCTTCATTCAGGAAACAGAGTGCCTCAGTCAGTGTATTCATCAAATACTGCACCAGGGCTATATTTAGCCTGCATGTAAGGCATCACAGATAACACATGAAATGGAAAACATATGTTTTTAGTATCATTTATGAAATTCATAGAGCAAAATCTGGTAAGCACAGTGATACTTTGATTTAATATTTTAGAATTAATCAAGTTTACATTTGGAAGAAGAAGAAAGGACACAATGATGACTGGCTGAACATTCATTTTCTTCCACACTCACACTGGAAAATCAGATTATAACATAATCACAATCACTGACAGTAACTAAGGTTCAATAAAAGCAGGTAAAGAGTTGTGATGAATAAAAACATGAACATTGCAGATGTTTGATCCAGCTCCTCCGCACAAAGACCCCCCTTAGTGTACTGGAAATTCCCCAGGATGCACTTTCCCTGTCACAAAGGTGGTTGCCGCTGCAACACCCCGCACGTCAGCCACCTTAATTAACCAATCGGCGAAGATCCTTGTACAAGGCGAAAGAGTGTGTGAGTGTGTGAGTGTGTGTGTGTGCAGCAGGGCTGATGGAGCGAGCAGATGGATGCAATCTTACAATCCACACCGATCCGGATGAATCGTTGATTTTTCCAAGAGAGAGGTACCGAGAAAAGGTGTGCGGGCTGAAACCGCCGGAGGACGGAGAGCAGAGAAAGTGATGCTTCAGCAGGTTGGACAGCTCCGATCTGGATGCAGATTCCTTCAGGTTTTCTCCTCATCGCACCACCAGTAAGACTTGATTCTCCTCCAGGTAAGAACACTTCACTGCTGGTTTTTTTTTCCTCCCCAATCCAGAGTGTGAAAGTGTGGTTAAAGATGATTTCAGTGTGTTTAAGTCAGCATCAGTGTCGGTGTTTTTTGGAGGGTTGGGGAGGGGGATCAGGGTGCGTCCCCCCCTGTTAAAATCTAACATATGGAGCTGAGAACATGGAGGAAAAAGTGAAAGAAAGATGAGTGAGAAGATATATTTGATACACTAAAGTGGCATGTTGGATTTTTATTTCCACCATGCCTTGGCTTCTTTGGTGCAACAGCGCATGACGCGCTGCAGAGGTGAGCCAGCAGGTGGCGCTCCTGCTCCTCCACTAACCACAGCAGTGCTCTCTCTGCATGTGGTGGCTTATATCACAAACTGCACATACAGCACTTTGCATCACTGCCGAAGCACGTCACAAAGCAGGCTGCGGTATTTGACAGGATGTCCATTAGTTTCAAGACAGGAGAGAGAAATCAGTGAATCTCTTTTGAGTTTTTTTTGGCTCCAAGATGAAGAAGAAAAAACTGTAAAGATGTGATGATCATCATGTGGTGTGGAGGTCTGTTTGATGTTAGATATCTGCTGCACATAACACCAAGGTCTAGACATGAAATGAAGTCTTTGAAAGCTCATTTGGAGTGAAACTGAAGGCCCTTGGATAGCTCTGTGTACTAGAAAGAGACAATTACAAAGTGCTGCTCATAGCCTCAAATGAAAGCTTGTTCAATAAAGCCTTCTCTTTAGCACAGAGGAATAAACATATTAATTTCCAGAGGAATCAATAGAGCTGTTTGCCTTTCTCAGAGAACCGAGAGTGACTGGTTTGGTATTAGATTATGGATATGTTTCTGATCCACACACATATTTTATGATTTGATATTTTCTTAAATTTGCATCACTTTGTTGTGAATGTTATTATTAATATTAAAACTTGTTTTTTTCCTTTTATACCTGAGCCTATACCTATACATGAGCTTGCTTTGTTTTGTTGTTTTTTTGCCACATGGGGGCAACGCAAGCAAACACTGAACACAGACACTGACATATCATATCATGCATGACATTCATAATGTGCAGCGTTTCAGATTTAGGAGGCAGAAACAGAATATAATACTCTCAGGTTTGTTTTCATTAGTGTACAATCACCAGAAAATAAGGACGAAATTTTTTTGTTACCTCAAAATTAACATTTTATACATTCAGACTAACAAACTAAACACTGGCTCTATAAATAGGGCCTTTCATGTGTTTGGTTGGCCACCATAGTTTCTCTGACACGCTATGACGAAGAGGGTAGTCTAACACTTACTCCTCCATATGTACAGTACTCGGTATCAATAAAGACGACTAAATCTCTTGATGACTCTTTCTCAGACGTTTATAATGTAAATGTAAATGTACTTTATTTATACAGCCCTTTAGAACAGTCCTTTCGGTGTACCAAAGTGCTTTACAGCAGATAATAAATAAAGAGAACAATAAGTAAAAACAAACAAAATAAAAACAATAAAATGCAACAAAATCGAATAAGATAAGATAAAAGTGTCATCATACTGCTGGGTATTAAAAGCCATCCTAAATAAGTGGGTTTTTAGCCTGGATTTAAAAAGGCCCAGGTCAGAAACGAGACGCATCTCGACGGGGAGCTTATTCCAGAGCCTGGGGGCGGCGACGGAAAAGGCTCGGCCACCCCAGTGTTTATATTTTGACCTGGGCACTTCCAGCAAAATAGACCTCAGAGCTCTACCAGGATTGCGGACAGTTAAAAGCTCAGATAAATACGATGGGGCGAGGCCGTTAAGCGCTTTGAAAACAAATAATAAAAGTTTAAAATCAATTCTATAAAGGACAAGATAATGATATGTGGAGATAGTTCTAAACTCTAAACATTAAACTGAACTTGTCATGTTGACAATGCTGCAATTAAAGCTTTCTGTAAAATAAATGAAGGTACAAAACTCTCAGTGTAATGCAGCTGTGATTTATAACTACAGATGTTCAGTAGATTGTAGTTTGTCACTCCTGATTTTACCGTTATAAGTGAAAGAATCCTCGAAACACATCCTTCCATGAGCGACCACGATATTCAGTCTGTACTGGAAGACATGAATGAGCATGAATGAGGAGGACAAAAAGCTTTTCTTCTTCAAGGTTCATTTCCTTTGTGTCTCTACAGAGCATGCCGAAATATTTCTATTACGCTGCAAGTCAAGCCATATGAACAGTGATACACGAGGAGAGCAATCCCCAGACAAATATATTAAACAGCAGACAAAGGCAGGTGGACTAACACCATTACGGTACCAGAGGCTTGTCAGCCGAATAGAACTTGCGCGTACAATCTTCGACTCAATTACATTTATGGAAAGAAAAATGCATTACAGTATTTTTAATCAGTGACGCTGTGGGCCTAAAATATCACAGGATGATGCAGGAATCAAACTGAAGGGGTTTATTTTCACAACAATGACCGACTAGCCGTACATTATCCGGATTAATACACGGCTACTCACAAGAGGAATCAATAATTTGACTCGAAATATTGATGTCATTGCATCCTGTTGATCAGAACTGTTGCAGATGCTTTAATTAGACCAGTTTACCTGTGGCTCCTTCTCTGTCTTCTGTCTTGGTTCCATGTCCTCTGTGGTTAAAAACAGTCCTGGTCTGTCTGTTGCCTTGGGGGCACACACAGCCAACCGGTTTCACAGTGTTCACAGTGACAGTGTCGCCTTCTTGAGTCAGGTCACGCAGCGTTTATGTACCTTCAGTGGATGATTGTAGGAAAGCGGTGAGCAACACTATGTGAACTGAATTTGAACCATCTACCAAGGTTCACTCTTGGTTTTGCCCTTGCTCCATCACTTTCCTTTTTCTTTAACGGTCAACCCTTTACTTTTTCATCTCGGCCACAAAATGTAATGTTGTAAGTGAAGACCTCTTGCTTTCTCGTCTATGACTCTTCTAAACTTGATTTCAGCCCATGGAAGTGGACACTTTTGGATAAATCCTAAAAAAGAATCATAGTAGGATCAACCTCTACTCCCACTGCAATTGGGGACTGAAACAACAACACAGAGCTATGATTTAGTTTAGTTAAATTATTGTTTTGTTGTCCAAAAATGCATTAAATTGTGATGAACTGAAACCTATTCTGCATGCAACTATGAGCCTAACACGCTCCCCCACAGAACCCTGTTGTGCATGACGGCCTAATTCTTAGATCTCCAGGATGAAATCCACAAGGTCGTGAATGATTTCATCTTCTACTTGAATATTTAAAAGCCTCCATCTTGTCTTCTCTGTGCTTCTTTGCATAAATCAAGTCTGCAAAGCAATGGTTTCGTCAGTTATACCTTCCCGTCCTTGGTTTTGTTTGCACCGTCAAAGCTCTTTGTGTGTTTGAAGGTCTACTGACTGAAATGTCACTGCGTCTGTCCTTGAAAGCATCTGAAGAGGCGATTTTAATCAGCATCAACTCAATGGATCATTGTTTCCTCTCTGCCTCTCTCTCTCTCTGACAGGATGGCAGGAAACCTGTCTGCTGATCCTTTTCAGAATGACTCCATCTTCTCCCTGCTGGACTCGTCTACTCCGACCTCCCCTCCACCCTGGAAGGCTCCAACCTTCACCGTCGCAGCCCGCTGCCGCGTAGCAGCCACCATGGTGCTGTTCGTCTTTGCCGCTGGCAGTAACCTGTCAGTCCTGATCAGTGTGTGCTGGGGGCGGGGTTATCGCCTGGCGGCACACCTGCGCCCGCTCATCGCCAGCTTGGCGTCGGCCGATCTGGTGATGACTTTTGTGGTGATGCCACTGGATGCCATTTGGAACATTACGGTGCAGTGGTACGCTGGGGATATCATGTGTAAGCTGCTGTGTTTCCTCAAGCTTTTTGCCATGCACTCAGCGGCATTCATACTGGTGGTGGTGAGTCTGGATCGATATCGGGCCATCCTTCATCCTCTGGATTCTCTGGATGCTGGACTCAGGAACAGGCGCATGCTGCTGGTGGCCTGGACTCTGAGTCTGCTGCTGGCCTCTCCACAGGTACAGTAGGTTACACATGAGCTTCAAGGCAAAACATAAAACTTAAACATTTTCACCAACTAGTTCATGCAAGCAGGATAAATGCAACTCTGCATGGTGTCTGAAATTAAAAAAGATAAGTATATGGTGCACACCTGAAGGATTTCTTTTTTTAAATTGAAGCCAATCAAAATCTTGCTGTAATCATCAAAACTGGACATCCTGTGTATTTTCAAGGTTTGTATTATGACGTTATGGCCAGAAAATGAAACGACAAAAGTCCTGATCCAGGACCGTTACACCACGTACCACAAGTGCTGCATGAATATCTTCCAGTCAGACATTCAAGGCACTGAGCAGCTCATAAAATTCATGACAAGAACAATTTTACAAATACAAAAAACACTGGATGCGTGCTAAGTAGGAAAAAACTAAGTACTAAGTCTACGGTCACACATAAGCGAATGCAGGCGAAATGTGGGGAGTGCAGGGCGTGCTGCGCATGGAAATCAGTTTAATAGTTTGTAGGGATCAGTCACACATATTTGTTATTGGTTCAGGCTGCAAAGTTCACCAACTCCTTGCAAAGTGGAGATGCAAACTTACTTTGCCACCTTAAGTCAAGGTTTTATTTGCCCTCTAAGCTTGCCTAGATTGGAAAAGGGAAAACAGGAGCCCGAAAATTCGTCAGTGTTGATTTCGCCTATGTGTGACCGGAGCCTAATTCCTCCAAATAAGAAGGTCAATACAAACAATTAGTACAAACTATGTCAAATTAAAGAGGACACAGGACGTCTTCCTCACTCACTAACTGGTGTTTTGTCCCTGCTGGCTGGGAGACAGAAAAAAGCAGAGATCTCCTTCGTACAGCCTCTTCTATCGTGCATGCAACTTCCAACTCAAGGTCAAGGAACTACAAGTGAGAATGTGAAAGATGATTAGGTTTAATCCTGATTAAATAAATGAATAAATGACCAGATACCAGGGTATCTGTCATCAGTGCTGTTCGCTCATAAACATCCATTTCTACCAATTGCTCTGATTTGAACTTAAACAGAGAATTGCCGTCATTTATTCTATGTGCTCATTGCATCCATCGCGGCGTGGTTAGTAAAGGTTACTGTGACCAAAAGGTTGTAGTCTCTAAAGAGATGAAACGCATCTTCTTCCATTCCGTCCTTTCATCAGATGGGTTTTAATCTGCAGCCTCTCCTGCGAGGCAGAAGAAAAGCCATAAATAAAACAGGACTATAGAGAAAAGAAGGGTCCTGAAGGTGGAAACTGATCTGTCACTGATAGGCTGGCAGGAGCAGAAAGAGGGCCGACAGAGTGCTCGGATCAAGAATTCATCGGCCACTAACCTATTATGTCAGGCTAAACTGATACGCGGTGTGCTTGTGGGTAGATTACTGACCCTTTTATTGGGGTTAAGTATCTTTGAATCATCCAGTGAATAAATATAGTTCTCTATCAATTCGAATATATCTGTATTTATATCTGAAATATATCCATCCGAGCTTGAACTCTTGTACTTTGTTTTGGTGTGTTGCTGCGGTGTGGGGAAGCTTCGATGCCGTCGAAATCTGCCGTAGCAACTGGTCACGACCGACCGCCCCCTTAAAGGAAGGAGAGGAAGAAATAGGAGAAAGGGCGGGTGGGAGAGGTGCAGAATACAAGAGTGAAAGAGGAGGAGAGGGTTGGGAGAGTATTTATAGGAATGTTGGAAGAGGCACAGAGAGATGTGGTCCTCCTGAAACTCTGTATGTCTGCAGAGGTCGAAGACATATCAGCCTTTGATACATTTATTGTTGGTTTGGTCCATAACCATAACCCTAACCTTTTGTTGACAATAAAATATACACTCATCAACATATACTATACTGCTTATTAGCAATTATTAGGATTGGGATCCAGTGCAGTCTTCTTCCTCACACTGCCTTTATCTACGTACTTGTGGCCTTCATGTTAACTTGACTAATCAACCCTGCGCAGCCTCAGCATCGTGCTTCATCATCTTTTAAATCTGATCCCAGAACAGTCAATAACAAGTGATTATCCCAATGTTGTGGTCAAGTGCATTAAAGTGACTTTTAATGCAAAACTTTGGAGTCAAAGAACCTCCCGCGACGTGCGGTTCTTTGTGTAGTTGGCTTATTATAAACAAACATAAAGTTTGTTTGATAAAACCAAACTACACTTGTGTTTTTCTTTTTCCTGTGACATGTGCATGAAGTTCATTCCTCATCTCTTTACACTCTCTTCATCCTCAGCTGTTCATCTTCCGGGCCATTAAAGCTGATGGAGTGGACTTCACTCAGTGCGTGACCCATGGAAGTTTCCGGTATCTCTGGCAGAAGACGGCATACAACATGTTTCACTTTGTGACGCTGTATGTCTTCCCCCTGCTTGTCATGACTTTCTGCTACACCCGCATCCTCACCAAGATCAATGGGCAGATGCGCAAGAGCAAAGGTGTGTGATCTGGAGAGGGACATCTTTAACCAGTTATTCTACCCAATACTGCAAAAACAACTGCTAAGAATTTAAAGTTTATTCTAACTTGGATCGTACTTTTATACTTCCACTATCCTTCAGCATTCAGGGGTGGAAGTAATAAATTACATCTACTACTCTACTCTTGTTTAATTTTACTTCATTATTTTTTAATCTTGTTTCAAGATGTATTTCAAAGAGTAAAAACAAAAACCACATGAAAAAATCTTATCCAAAAGCTTCAGGACATAGTGACTACCCACAGCTGACAAGCTAAATGTTTACATGCTCCACCTTCTTGTAAAAGTCACCACTGTCGAGACCGAATGTTGCTGGTCAGTGCCGCGAAATCATGCATGATAGTCCACCAACGTTTAAGTCAAGATATGCACAGATTTATTTGCTGATTCTCCTGAAAGGAATCAAGTTGACCAGGCCTTATATAAAGTATGCACATAGGTGATCAGGATGTGGCTAATGATTCAAGTTAGTTTGGTTGCGGTAACACCTTGTACACGGCAGTGTGTCTGTAAGAAGGGAGTGGACACTTGTGACTGCTCACTTTCAAATAAAATGGTTTAGATCATCCGGATAAACTGGATAAAATATCATCATGGCTGTGTATGCGTATGATATAAAGATTAAAGGTGGTATATCCTAGAACTGGCTTTACATTATACTCTCCTTCAGCACATAAAGGGCATACATTATGGAGTTATTGGGGAAAAGTAATATGTCATTGCTAAATTTAAGGTTTGATCCAGGGCCAATACTCTTGGTTTATAAATAGTACCAGCCAACCAGCCAACCGTGCAGTTTTGCCCCCAACAAGCTATCCAGCATCTCTCGGGAGTCGTCCCCGACCATGATAAATGTCCAGATTTAGTGTTGTGTATGTGGTACTCCAACAAACACATGAAACAATTTGTTAGAAGGCAACTAAGTGGCCTGCTACTGTGCAGAATCTGAAAATTCGAATAAAAATGTCACTAGGGCAGCAATGCAACCACCCCCACAGCCTAAAATAGATAATCCTCATCTCAACATGAAGCTGTTCGTGTGGTGGTTACTTGTTTGTCTACCTTTATGGAACATGTGCCTTCCTATATTTGAGCTTTGTCGTGTTTCTGCAGATGGCGAGCACTGCCTTCGACGCAGTGGAACAGACATGATACCCAAAGCCCGGATGAAGACCCTCAAGATGACCATTGTGATTGTCAGCTCATTTGTCATCTGTTGGACACCTTACTACCTCCTGGGGATCTGGTACTGGTTCCAACCAGCCATGATCCAGCACACACCTGAGTATGTGCATCACATACTGTTTGTCTTTGGCAACCTGAACACATGCTGCGACCCGGTCATCTACGGCTTCTTCACACCGTCTTTCCGGGCCGACCTCGCTGACGTGATGGCGTGCTGCCGAGGCCGACGAGCCAGCAACGCTTCGCCTCGCTCCGTGGATCGACTGTCTGCTCGTGCTGGAGCTGCTGTGGAGATGGAGTCTGATCTAAGCTCAAACCAGCACAGCGGGAACCCCGGTTGAACATCGATGATCCGACTCTGAGGAATTACAGCATACCCAAAGTCCTTAATATAGATGTCAGCTAAGCACATAATTGAAAGGTGAGCGACTTTTGAGCGGTGGAACAAGGTCTTTTATAAGATGTCCTCTGGTTTCGGAGCCACTACATTACATAAAGGCTGATCTGTTACAGGACTTTGACAGAGGAGACTGGAGTTCAATTCCAATGTATTCTATGTTTGGTCTATTTTACATGATTTCTTTCTTTTTACCGCCATTTCGAAATATCCCGTGAATGTCAGAGGAACCATCCTTACGCTGCAATCGTCTTCTTATATTCTTGTATATATCCCTTTAAGAGTCTGTGTTAAGACTACCTCTAAGAGAAGACAAAGACTTGAAATGGGATAACTACCATTTCCCTGCATGATTGTAAAAAACTACCAAGAACGGAAGTAGTTTGTATTGTATAGAGAGAGTTTCTTGGTCATTACTTACCTCTGAAATTTATATATATGGAGTTGGCCAGTATTAATCCCATTGATTGTGATAGTGAGCAAAAAAATCTATGGTTATATATGCATATATATGAGCAACATATGTGCAATCTATATGTAAAAATGTACTGAATGTGACTGTACCAACATTATTATTCCTTAAGTGCAGTGATGTAAAGTATCAGAGTCTCATATATGCTCAATAAATGTCTACTGGACCGATGTCTTTAACAGTTGTGGCAGAACTGTCTTGTCTTGTGTGTTACATCAGAGTTCTGAATATTTTTGCAACATTTAGAAATTTGATTTTGTTTGCGCGGTATAGATCATATCAGTCTATTCACCGTCCTGTACGATGACAAGAGCAGTGGACAGGTGATAGCAGTAAGGACTATCAGATCGTACCCAACCTCAAAACCCTGAATGGGCCCACTAATCAAACATATTCTCAACAAGTAAGAGGTCATCTGTGTACCAAAAAGAAACCTACAGGTCTGTGCATCTAATGTTGCAAGAAACTGGTCCAAAACACCGTCCACCCATATGTTTCACCATTCTTAGAGCCTCCAAGTTGCATACAAGCAAAGGAGAGGCGAGGATGATGCAGTGGCCTCTCTGCTGTACAGTCCAACACCTGTTCACCCCTGGAAACTATGCCTTATATCGATTTTTTAGCTCTGCCTTTAACACAATCTGGTGCCATCAGGTAATCAGGAAACTACAGGACCTCCAAGTTCCATCACCACTAATCCACTGGATCGATAACTTTCTCTTCAACAGACAACAAACAGTACAAGATTGACACTTGACTGTCACCCACCATTACACTCAGCACTGCCTCTCCATGGGGGTAAGTGCTCTCCGTTTATCTACACCACATGACAACATGACTTGTACTTCATGTATGCAGACGAGACTGACAGCCATCTGAAAACGAAACCATCTGTCCGTCCAATGACATCTTCTTCTTCTCCTCCATGGCATTATTGAATCAGCTTCGATACAGTCTCCAACAAGTATAACTCATCCAACCAACCAAACTCATTGGTATTCACAGCACCATCTTGTTTCACGTCATATTTAATCCACTATCACACATGACTGACACCACCCATTCATCATTTACTTTACCTATAGTCAGAGAGGCTTGTTTTACCGTGGGTTTTGCTCATGTAGACTTACCTGAGCTTTCAGTAAGTTATCTCCCCTTAAAATAACTAGAAATCCAGTCTGCTCAATTTCAGAGCCTCGTTCCAAACCAATTTGGATGTGCACATATTGTTTTGAACGCTATAGTAACACATAAAGATTGGTTACAACAAAGTGAAGACAGCTCATTTTGTGTGGAAAGTCCAGAGTTATTGACAAGTCAACTGATGGAAAAGATGCTCCAACCATGTCAACAGCAGGCCTCACTTACACCGTGGGAAGATAGCCGGTGTCTATCTATTCAATTTGAGGAATGTCATTACATCTAGACAGGATGCCAGTCTATCATGACGGCTAACTGAGCCAATCTACTGAATGCTAACAAAAATACAGATAGAGAAATCATACATAACAACACAGAACAATATGAAATGAATTCATCAAAATGTCTTTATTTGGTTTTAGGCATGTTTGGAAGGTGATCAAGGAAGGAGAAAAAGCAGAAGTCAGACAGTCATTCAGAGCAGTCTGCAGTCACACAGAGACCAAGCTGTTTGGTGGGAATTAGAGACTAAGAAGATGTTGCTGTTTAACTCTTCTATTAAATGTTCCTATTATCACACATTAATCTTTTAAAACTAACATTATTCACTTTGCTTTCTTTAAAAAAAATTGGTGCTAAAGTGATGTTGTTCTGTGTACATACATTTTTAAGTATTTCCGTCTAGCTATCAACAGAAATATGGCTTGAAAGAAGAATAGCTTATGAAGGCTTATTATCAGAATATTAGCTGACAATATATATATATATATGAATAAAATCATTGGGATTTTGTCATATGAGTGCTACTGTTTCTAAGTGCAGCCATTGTTTCGTAATTACTTTCACAACTTACAGCAGGAGCCCTCGGCCCAAATAAATAAATAAATAACATTAAAGTGTCGGTTCAAGCAAACCACAAAAAAACATATTTTCCCCTTTCAGAGGATATTAAGCCATTTAGGTGGTGAAACCACAGTAGAAAGTACAACTGTGGGGCGGTCGGTAGTGTAGTGGGTTAAGTGGCCGCCCCGTGTGTGAAGGCTATAGTCTTCGCTGCAGCTGGCCCTGGTTCGGACCCCAC
Source organism: Larimichthys crocea (assembly GCF_000972845.2). Classification (NCBI taxonomy): domain Eukaryota; kingdom Metazoa; phylum Chordata; class Actinopteri; family Sciaenidae; genus Larimichthys; species Larimichthys crocea. The sequence goes on along the minus strand of NC_040023.1, from coordinate 7,089,296 downwards.
ATTGGACGGCTAATTTACTGCGTCTGCCCCCTGCTTCCTGTTTATCTTCAGCTGTACTATCAATAAAGACATAAAAGGCCAAAAAAAATATCTTTAAAAAAAAAGAAAGTACAACTGTAAGTAGAAGTTTGAATGCTTATAATGAGCCAGGTGGCTATTGTGGGATAAAATGCTGAAACTTGGTGTTAAAGAAGCACAAGTACAGATTACTAGCCACCGTAAATTACTGGTTATAGCAGGCCAAGTAAGACTTTAATGAAGTAAAGTCAAATATATGTTTTATTCCTTATGAATTCATTTGCAAAACTGACATGGTCTCTCTTTAAGCTACACTAATTTCATTCACTTTCACTATACTGGGTTGCTGACAGACTCTTTTTTGTCATTTGTGTGAACCGACACCATTAAAAATAATTTTTGTGTGAATGTACTACGTTAACGTGTAAAATAAATGTACCGTGAAAACCCTCCGAGTGACAGCTTGGTCTCTGTTTCAAACTGCAGCGTATATCCACAGTCAGTCTTTTACCTCCAAACCTTTTCATTTTGGCCAAAGACCGAGGACAGAACCTCGGCCACGACGGGTTAAAGCTTTAGTTTTTTCAGTTGGCTGCATTACACCAGTGGAAAGCTTAGAGAACAGAGAAGCACTTATAATCATTAAAGCATTGTTTCTCATTGGTACTAGCAGCCAGCTTCTACTTTCCTACATTCTTTTTTTTTTAGTCTTTTTTTGTCGTTCTTTTTCTTCTAGTTATTAGCTCTTGAAGGCAGATGGGTGAGTTTGGCTTCGAAACTTTCCAAACTGTCTGAAATACTCACAACATTTGCTCAAAGGCCATTGAAAAGAAATCCTAACAATCATCTTCATTTCATCCTTACACATGTCAAAAACAAACAAAAAAAACAAACATTTCAAAATTATTAGAATTAACGTTATTAGCTAATGACAATAATAATTATAATAATAACAATCATAAACTTACAAAAGAAGCAAACATTTGTTTTGGCAAATTTTTTCCTGTGCACAGCAGGAAGAACAAAAAGACTCAAGTGAAAAGAGGCAGAGAAATGAATCGTTCCAAACAGAAGCAAACAAATGCTTTCCATTTTCAAAACTAGTTTTAACCGCTACACACTTCACACTACAAAAACACGTCGACCTTTTTTGGGGTCTTCCATATCAAATACACTTTTTGGTATCGCGTTGGTTTAACAGCTTTCGGTATGTGTATGAAAAGGAGATGGGAAAAGCGCTCATCTTTTTATACTGCTCTGCTTTGAATAAACATTTAACACTCACAAAGGGTTAAAGGCAAACCTTGAGGAGCATGAAAGCTCGAGACAACACACATTTTGGGGACCATAATATACGAGTTTGCTCATTCATAACAGGCAATAAGAGGCAAAGTCATGGTTAAAAACAATGTTTAAAGCATTTTTTCATGGTTTCAGTTGGGAAACCTTCTTAAATTTATTGTTATTGTTCCAACATATGACATGCCTTTATTTCTAAATCAGAAGGAGACATTAGTTAGTAAGCTATTGTGGGTTTTTGACCAAAGTCTAAGGCTTATTTTGCATTGTGTCGTGCTTTTTTTTATGGCTTTTTAAATTGGTTGCATGAATAGAAACAATTAAATGAAACCTAAAAATATAAATTTCTTGATTTCTGGTGCCAATCTTCAGCTGGACAAGATGACAACCTGTGGTTCCTTCTCAAAGCTTCTGCCCTCAAGGTTCCCGTACTGCCATCATTCACACACAAACGTATATTATCATATTCACAAACATGTTTCTGTGCTTTGGTTATGAGGAAGTGTAAAGGTAGAGTATGAATGTTAAGAATGTAGAGGTATTTGGTTACATATTTCTTTACAATAACTAAATATTTGGCAACGATTCAACTACTTTTAAAAAAAGGAAGCGAGTATTCCCTATAGTATTGACATTAAAAAGTCTTTGAAAATATCTGACATCTTCATTTGGTCACTCTTTAAAAGTTTTAAATGTTAGAATCAACAAAATAGGAGCTCCATGTTGAAGGGGGTTCACCTGCAATGACTTCCAAACTAAAAGGTCATGAAAGATATTATTTCTTTTAAAAACAAAATGGTATTGAAATCATGAGAAAATGTTTTTGGCTTAAGTTCAGTTAAAGCACTTCAGACGCAGGTGACCCCTTTTCAAACAGGAGCAATCCAAAATTGTAAGTAAATGTAGTCTCTTTTAAAATAATCTTTGAAAGGAAAATAAAGAAAACCATCAAAATGTTTACATCTTTGGGCATCATTCAGCTTGGTTTTCATAGAATAACTTTTTGGATAGGCTGACACGGTGAAACACGAGCCTTGTCCGTGCGTTCAGGCAAGTCTCACCTTAAAACTTCTTTTTAGCCGCCAACTCAGTGTCGTTGAGGTCCCAGGATGACCAATTTGGCATCTGGAGAGTTAACTTGACAGCTTGGCCTCAGTCATTTCTTTTTTCTTTTTTTTTTTTGGCTTATCTTCAGTATGCCATCAACTTTGTGCAGATCGAACAAGCATCCTGTTGGTTTGAACTTGTCATAGACTTCATAGAAAAGCAACGAATGCATGGCGTAAAGGGTTCACCACGCACTCTTTGAGGTCCATATTTTCCATGAGCTACATCCTCTGCACAAATATGTCTTTGGAGATGGACACTTGTGACTATTTAAAGCCGTGGATAACCACTTAATGGAGCAACGACAATCAAGAAGGAAACACTAGATGGCCTTCTTAAAAATCTTCAGAAATGTTGGAGATTTCCACCACATGTTGACGAAAAACAAAAGTTGACCTGGCTCGAACAGGCGGCTGTTAAGGCTCTTGTCGATCTCTGGTACGGTAAGGCGTCAGGCTCTGCCACGGTTATGCTCTCCATGGTAGTCATCCCGGTGAGCACTCTCTGGACTGGCCTGGTTGGCGGCTGGCACGGTACGCTGGCGTTGGCACTGGTTGGGGGAAGTAGTAACTCAGGGAAAAGGGTTTTTTTTTTAGTTTTTTTGGTTGAGGTAGGCTAGCACAAGCACAAGCAGCATCATCAGGCTAACGTTGGCCTATCTATGGCTCAGACATTCTTGTCAGACTGAGGTAGCTTTCTTTGGAGGCGTGCAGCTTTTGGTTGAGGAAGAGTTGAGTAAAGAATGCCTGTTAACGTGGTTCTTCTAAATGGCTTCACGGACAATCATTTCTAATCAGACTCTCTCCTTCTGTAAGGCGTTTGCAAAGGCCGCTATGTTTCTTCCCTTTCTTATTGCAGAGGAACTGAAGGCAAATTCAAGAGTTCTGTCACGGCAGACTAATTGGACGTAGGTAGGTGAGAATATTTGGCTTCATTTGGGTTTAAAGACCAAAGTGTACATCTTCACATGTCAGCTTACCAGAGGAAGTCTAAGAAATAGAAAATTTTGGTTATGGAACAGACTCCCGCTGGAAAAGTGACATGAGTGTTTGAAGCGTACGCACAGAAAGAAGGTAACGGGAGCTAAATCTGCAGTGGCAATGCTTTGTGAAAATGCACATGTGCACGTGTGCACAGGCAATAAAGGCAATAAGCTTTGGTTTGAGGTAGAGGCGAGGGTGGGGGTACCATTCTTGGTTCATATAAGCATTCTGTCACAGATTTATGGAGGCTATTTTCAGGTTATTAGCAGCAGGTTTCGGGATGACTAAACCCATGGCTGACCCCTATCAAAGAGCACGGAAAGGTGCTCATTGATGGGAGGCTTGGGGGTTCCTTAAGTGGCAGTAGCAGACTGTGGATGGGAAAGGAAAGGGTTGTGGGTGTTGAATTATTGACCAGTGTTAGCCAGCGCCCGTGCCAGGCAAACCTGCCATGTGCTGCTCAATGACGACCTGGCACTGCGATGGACAGACCGCCTGCTCACAACAACAGGACAGAACGGAGAGAAGAGAGAAGAAAGGCAAGGAGTCAGACATCATTCAAGTATGAAAGTATTTAGGACGTGCACAAGCAGTGTAGAAAGATAACAATAGAGTTACTGCTGGTTACTTCAGAGAGAATTCCAGTTTGCTCTTTGTCAGTATTATATCATATTATATTATTGTAGTTGTGGCCATCATTTCTTAGTTTTGTGAACATAAAAAAAAAAGGTGTTATATGACAGATCGATGAATAACCATCCAATACTCCAGTGGGTCTGTATTTGCTGGAAATGATGGATGAATGTAATGTCAGATATCGGCAGCTGTTGTTCTTCAAGGTGAACGTCATACATCATGTGATGACTGCATTTCTTGATGGATTTGTTTGGACCAAGACTAAAAACAGATGTGCATCATTAGGGATGCTTTTCTTTGTTTGTTATCTGCTTAAAAAGTCCATATATATTTATATATATATTAAAAACCTACAGCTCGATCCACATCTAAAACAGCACAAAAGGGGTCCACTGCTATGGTAAAGGTAATAGCCAAAGGCAAATATGTGTACCTGCAGCGATCTATAGTTAGTGTACTTGTTTTCTTTAATAAAACACTTTGTTTCAAGTCCTTACAACAAGACAAATAATTGAAAATGTAATTAATAAATAAATTGGTTGAGACAAGCATATTCACAATGATTACCTGAGGTAATGGCTCCACTATGGTGCGGTTTGCTCCATCTTTAGGGATCCCGTTATGTCCTGTGTTGTCCCTCGGTACAGACCAGCTGTCCTGAGTCCCTTTACTGCAAAACAGACTGTGAACATATTCCAGCTATGAGTGCAGATCCTGTTTTTTTTAATATGAGTGTTATTCTCTGGCTACTGACAGTGTGTAATATACAAGTAAAAAGGTTGTATGTTGTACTAGTACTCACCTGCGACGGTATCCAAACATGAGGAAGAGAACACAGAAGATGATGCAGGCGGTGCCGATATGAATGCCAATGACAATGCTGCCCAGAGAGGCCTCTCCATCCCTGCACTGACACAGACTCTTCTCTCCTAGAAAACCAACACAGCCTTTATGAGGAACATAAGAATCAGAGCTTGACTCAAACTGGCATTCAGCACTTTTCCATTTATCCGTAGTCTGAAGTTAAAGTTTAGATACACCACAAAATCAATTTCATTGACAGGTCTAGGCGGTCCTTGTGTGGAGGTTTGCCTGCAGCCATTTCAGCGTGTGAGATTTCTAAAAGATATTGATCCTGCGTTATGAGTTTCTCTGGGAATGTGCCCAGTTATAATGTCACAAAAGAGCAAACAACTTCTATCCCACATCTCTACAAATCTTTATTTTACCACTCCACCTCCAGCAATGTCACCTCTGTGCCTAAATTTCTACGTTGGAGCCACAAAATAGTTTAAGTTGGTGGTCTTACCCACATATTATCTTACCTCCGTATGTCTAGAACTGTTGTCTTTTCCATTCTCTTTTAAAATAGACTGTCAAATCATTTTTGGAGTTTTGTTTTCTATTGAATAATTTGCGATATTTCACGTTTGCAGTCTTATATCTTGCATGCACCAAAGAGTATGTCAACTAAATCAGGTTCACAGTCCTATCAAATCGATTCTGATCTGTGTTTTTAAGGTTTCATGTATTTCCGATGTCAGACCAGAATATGTTGATCAAGGTTAGAAGGTGTGTTTGTGGTCGTACTCACCAGTGGCCGGGTCACTCACGCCTTCCTCTGCCAGTGAGACCAGTCTCTTGGAGGAGTCGCTCTCGCCGTTTCCGTTGTAGGCCACCAGTTTGACTTCGTACACGCCACCCGGTTCTGAAACAGAGAGCCACATACGGAGTCAGTGAAGAGTTTGAGAAGATGGTGCTGTGTGGGCGGCAGCCAGAGACTGCAGCTCTGATCTCCTTTCTCCTCCTTCAAAACCAACAATCAATATATAGATAGAGCACATAATATCTTGGTCTGGTTCCTGCATTACTTTTCCTCAGACTCATGTGTCTTCCTCTTACAGTCTCCTTCTATATTAAATCAAATATCAGTGACCGGTCTTGCAGAAATGGTCTGTGACGCGCAGACTGCTGCAGTTTCATCCAGGGCTCTTCGATGATGGGGTGATTAACATGCGACACACTGCTGCATCATAAATGGTTCATCACTGATGTGGAGATCAATGCGTGTTCAGTGCATTTCCCACATAATGACAGTGTGGACAGCAGCTGTTAAAGATATTTTAAGGCGCCAAGGTTGACTGAAAAAATTGACAGACTCGTTGAGGTTCATTTGTAGGTTCATTAATCCGCCAATAACCTTCTGGTATTCAGCTTTTATTTACAATGAAGCTTAACAGGGAGATATATTTTCTGATGATCCGCTATGACCTGAATTTATTTTGATTTTCATAGAGTTTACTTCAGTTTTAAGAAATAAAATCCTAATATTTGGCACTATTTATGAGGAAAACAGAGACACATGTTGTCCCACTGTGTAAAGACTCTCTAGATTACACTTGAACTCCATTAGAGGTGTACTGATTGAACACTGTCCGGATTTATATTTATCATTTGTAGCTTTCTGGGATACTAAATGACTGCTTGATGATAATTATAGATAATTATACAGCCTGTGTCTGACAAACTGGAAAAAGCTCTTTCTAGGAATACAAGAAAGTGGTGATGGTAACGACGTTTGGTCTTTCGGAGAGAGGTGTTACATTTATTTTTTCCTTCGAAATAGAATCAGATCACAGGAGGCGGCTCGGTGCAGCTGATGTCTTGTATTCCAATTCAATCAGAGTGTTTCACAAGTGACGAAAATAAGTGTTGTTGTTATGGTTACAGGGATTGAGCCCGGTGTCACTATGTAAACGAATACGGTTGGCCTGATGAATGCTGCTGTTCAGACAAAGACAGGGTGACATCACGCAGGCAGAAACATTTGTCTTTTTTGTTTCTTTTCATTCTTATTTTGTTATTAAATTTCTATTTTTTTTTTAGTAAAAATATTCTTTTTACATAGTATCAGGATGCAAATGCAAACAGATTGAATTAGCACCGTGCACAAACATTTTGCAGTATGTTTGACGACTCTTCTACAGAAACATTCGTTTAAGTTTTCATCTCAAAAGAATCAAAATTAAAAATAAAATTAAAAAAGAATGAGCTGTTAGATGCAATAAAATTAATATAAATTACATTATATACTCAAGGTTTGACGTATACAATCCACTTGGTCCGAATTTTTTAAGTAACTCAGAAATATTTTCTATAATTTTTGTATTCATTCAAATATTGAAAGATATCGCTGGTGGATGGCTCTGATTTTATTTATTTATTTATTTATTTGATCAGCAACTCTTTTATTTATTAGATTTATTAGACTTTTCTTACAGATAACCTTATTTTTCTCAGGTTTAGTAAGTGAATCAGCATAATGTAATTTGTATTTTGTCGTATAATTTAGATCAGCTACTATATTTTATGGTGCACCTTGTTCGTATCTGTGTCTAAGTGATGGCTAGTCTAGCAGAGTGATATGAGGTAAAAAAAAAAAGAAAAGGTGATGTATCACGTTTGTTGTCAGTGTCAGATGAAGCAGACATTAAAGTGACCAAGTTACACAGAGGAAGATGTCCCTATGATTTGGTTTGACCCACAGCCTGAAAGGAATTGAATTCAATAAAAGTCAAGTTTTCAGATTTCACATCATTTGTATGCAGCCTGTCTGTCTGAGAGAAGCACAACTCACCCATCTTAGAGATGGTGTGGGCATTGACGTGACAGGGCAGTTGGATTGGCCCCTGGAAAGCAGCGTTTGGGACCCTGCGGTAGGAAAGCCTGAAGCCCTCAGCCTTGCCGGCTTTACTGGGGAGCTCCCAGAGGACCTGCACGGCGCTGGAGTTCACCACCTTGGTGAAGAAGGTGGGAGGTGTTGGCACTGGATGGAAAAAGAGGAAGAGAGCGATGAGAGACTGAGAGCTGATGGATTAGACAAACAGTACTAACTGTCCTCCAAGGGGATGATTAGGAGGGAGCACATTGGGCTGAAAAATGTGGTCGTTGCAGCCGCTGACAGGGTGTAGATTCAACATCGAAAACATGGAGAATAATGGAGCTAGTGAAACAATACAATGAATCAAATTAATGTCATACCAAAGCAATCGAATTTTACGATTAAATGATGTTATTGCATAACATAACTCATTCATAGAGGTAGAAATATATGAAGACTCATAAACTGATATTATTTTTTTACTGAGCCTCAGGCTACAAGATGTGCATCAGATGGATCTCACAAAGGTTTGTTCACTGTGTTTTTAATCGATCAATAACCACCTCCAGTTTAGCAACATAGTTATCCATAACTGATTTCTTAAGATGCAGTGAGATGGCGAAGCATCTTCTTGACTTCGACCTGGACGTCAGCACCACAATGTCACATAAAAGCATGAACCTGAACATGCACGTGTACATAAATATTTAGGATATTTGAGCCTGTCTTATACTTTTCTCTCCTCTCTCATCTTTTAGGCTCATGATTCAGTGTAATATAAAATATTAATAGTATAAATGAATCAGTAGAGAGAGCAGAGGTGAACTCCCCAATGGGTTCATCTGCGTTTCATGTTCTTACCGCCCCCTAGTGTTGTAGCCACCACGGTGCTGGACTGCTGGCTTGCTCCCAGAGGAGAGTAGGCCTTCAGGTAGAGGGAGTAGGTGGTTGCTGCTTCCAGGTTGGACACATCATGCTGGAAGGTGCCTTTACTGATGGCTTCCTGCAGCTCCAGACTGTCAGGCTCTGCAAACACACACATGGACATTTAGATTTAGAGATCACCTACAGCAGACCTGATGTGCATGTGTGTGTGTTTGTTTGTTGACACTCACCTCCAATCTTGCGGATGTGCAGGACATATCCGATGATGCTGTCGGTGACGTTGGCAGGTGGTTCCCTCCATGTGATCTGCAGGGCGTTGGTGGAGAGCGCGCTGGCTCTGAGGCCCTCAGGGGCGGCGGGCAGGTCTTTAGCCTGGGCCACGGCCAGACGGGCGCTGGCCTGGTTGGTGCCTGCACTGTTCTCGGCGATGCACTGGTAGATGGCCTCATCCTCTGAGCTGATACGGGTCAGAGCCAGGGTGCTACATGGACAACACACAGCTGCATTAGTTCACATCCACACAACTACTACTTAAACTCTCAGATTATCATGTAAATTTAATTAACTTTAATTAACTTTCATCCCAACTGGGAGATTTAAGAAGTGCTGATTTGTTTGGGATCATGCACCAAAGCGACCTAATGAAGGAAGCATCTGCCTTTTTTAATAAAGCCATGTGTTAAACTTCTGCTTTTAATGACACTGTGGTGTCAGCACTACTGCTGCTGCTGCTCTTTATCAACATTTATGTATTATTACATATAATAATGCCGCTGCTGTCCTCTTGAGATGAACTAGTTAATAAGAACAATATTAATAATCAATGAACTCAGCAGCAGCAGCACCAAAAGTTGCAATGAATGTTGGAAATGTTTGAAAGTGGAGCAGCTATACAAAAATTAAAATACATATTCTTGTTGCTGTAATTTATAAATATCCAAAAGATGGATGTGATTTGTTTAATCATCCACACATTGATCATCAGGACCTCCACTCTCTGTCCAGTGCTGCCACCATGTGGTGCAGCTGTTAACTGCTCCAGCTATAGAGAGATATTCAATCATGTCGAAACTTCACATCACTGCTGTCACCTACCTGTTGTTATTGGTCAGCTTGACGTTGTGTCCCGGCATCAGGACCTTGCCGTTCTTCAGCCAGATCAGGTGAGGCTCGGGGACGCCCTGGGCCACACAGGTGAACACAGCGCTGCCCCCTGCTGGTTTGGACACAGACTGGGGCCACTGCAGGAACTCAGGGGGAGCTGAGACAGACAGGACAAGAGGAAGATGAGGATGAGACACCAAGTTCATCAACTCTTGTCAAGTAAAACTGGCTGCAAGGATATTACAATCAGTTTTTACAAAGTCACTGCAAGGCGTTTAAGAGTTTAGCACTTAACTTGTTGATTGTGAGAAGGTTTTGCAAGGGAGAACAAAGGTAATATGACAGAACCATACAAGTATAAAAGAGAACACACTGTAGACACTGTACTACTTTGACCAAGCACAAAAAAAATCCATATTGTGGGCTTATAAAGGTTTAAAAATCAGCCTTAAAGAGCAGCTAACTAGTTTTAATATTGAAATAATATACAAATATAACATATGCACAGTAAACTGTGCAGTAACTACCTGGAAACTCCTGCTGCCAGTGGTGACTTCCAACAGTATCACCACTAGTGTGCTCCACATCCACCAACAGATAGAAGATGTTTGTGAACACAACAGTGTTTCAAAAGAATAAATACCCAGAACAAACACTCAGACTGAAGGACTGACACATGCAGAGGCTCTGAATGTGAGAACCTTCTTGAGAAATGTTTAATTTATGAATAAATCTGTGTCTGTGCTTGAACTTCACATGTCAAAGGTGTCTCTCAAAACCCTGGAGGATAGTCCCTTTACAGCACAGCAGTCTGCTGACCCCCCAGCCAGTCCTCGGCTGTCCCCGGACAGATGCAGGGTTGACTGCTCCTCCTGACACCCAGCTCAATATTAGAGGCACAATAGACATGCATATATATATATATGCTGGGATATAGGCAGCAGTCCTTAAGCCCCTTATGCCCCCTCCTCACTTCAGCCCACGCTCAGCATCTCATTGATCTATTGACCTCAACACCCACTGTGACCCTATCCACCTACGAGCTGAGGAGGGGGGATGTGTCAACAAAATGGCCATTTCAATAAGGACACATTCATCACGGCAGCCTGTTCTTCTACTGGTCAGACCACTTATTAATTAGAGGCGGCTCTCGGTTCATCTGAGGCCAAAGTAACACGCGGAGGAAACAACAGACGGAAGTGAAGACGGCAGCCTGGAGGTGTTGTGTTATCACAGGAGCTGTGATGTCAGCAGATACTCTGTGTACAGCAGTTAGAGTTGATCTTTTATATATTACATTGTTGGTTTCATAGTCATATCATATCAAATCTATATATTAAAGAGACGTGGGAAATGTTCCTTGACAGAAACATGTATCGGCACACAATTCTGATCCAACAGGCCTGCGGTAAATCCTATTTTCATGAGTTTTTTGGTTACTGCATCATATTGACTGGTGTTTCTGCTGTTTATCCTTCCCTCGCTGATATAAACAGGGTAAACAAAATAATAGAAACACCACTCTCCAGCTGAAATGGTCAAAAAATATATATATATACCATATAAAGTGGAAACTTTTTGAATCTATTTACATATTTATTTCATATCACTTGAAATAATGATGTGCTGCTTTAAGAACAAACGTGTTTTTGCACGTTTTAGCTCACGCGCTGCACTGAAAGTATGAAAATCATTTCGCAGAAGTGTTAATGTCACACGAGGTGTGTGTCTGCTCTTCTAAGAGATAGAAAGTTATCTGGATAACCAGATGAGCCTCTTTTAGATCTGAAAGAGCTGCTCTGGGTTTTTCTCAGCAAACTTATCCAACATATACAGTAAAAAATCAAGTTCAGTTCGATGTTTTCTTCATTGCCATTGTCACATCAGGCTTTTCTGCCCATTTGTCTGCATGTGTGTGTGGGTGTGTGTGTGTTTGTAGCTATTATCTCTCATGGGGGAGCTGTCCACCCCTTCATCTGTTCAGCTGTCCTGGAACCGTGTTAGAAAGTGTCAGGCATCCTCAGCTGACCATTCATCAGCCGATCCATACTCGGTATTGATCAGTGATTCCGTTGACCTTGAGTTTCACCGCGCCTCCTCAGACCTCGTCTTAATATGTTTAGTCCCCTTTTGTTTGCAGCCTGTTTGGGTGTGTGTGTGGAGGGGGTCCATACATCTGTCCACTGTTTGGACAAAGCAGCCGACGTAACTAGATTTACATGTGTGCAAGCCAGGCTGTGTCATTTCCCTCATCATACTGAATATGTTGGTCACTTTGTTGTGTCTAATGCAGCCTGATGAGGACTTACAACATGTCACTAATGTATGAGCAGCATTTAAATAAAAATATTTGATTGTGCTCTGAGGAACGTTACCTCCCAGAGGTTCTAGATATCATACACTGCAAATGTCTAATTTCTTAATAATTTCCTTGAACGCTGCCTGGAAACAACCTTGTAATCTGGTATAAATTCTTGGGAATCAGAGAGAACTTTATTTAGGTTGCTGGTAGCTGCAAAGCCGACAGAGTATCTCTGAGTCAGCTCTCGCTACTAAAGATGAATTTGTACATTGTGCATTACTAGTTAGGTTCAACCAGGGTTGGATTTTAATGCTACACTTTAAAGAATGAATGTACATTTGAAATATGACCAGTGCTGCTAGTTAAAGTATCGGTACCACAGTGTAAAAATACTCTATTACATGTACGAATCCTGCATTTTAAAGTTAAAATATACAAGTATTAACTGCAAAGTGACTTAAACTATCACAATTAAAAGTACTCATGCAGAATGGGTGTTTTCAGAGTGTTATATTAATATTATTATTATATATAAAATATTATTTGATTAACATTTTTAATGCGTTAATGTTCAAGCAGCATTGTTGGAGCTTATTTTATTTTAATCTACTAACTGTGCAGCTGTCAGATAAATATTCCATTACCAGCACTGAATATGAAAAATTCTGATTCTGATGTCTCTGATGTTTAATTAAACTGATCACTTATCATTTATTATGTTATTATACATCCATATTGTTATGCTATCCACATGTTATATGATTTGATATTCTATGATATGATATATTTGTGTTTGTCCACACATCTGGGCATGAAGTCATGAGGCTCAGCATGTGATATGTCATCCTCTCAGTGTGGGAAAGATTTTTTCGTCTAAGCTGTGAGAAGTGAACCGAAGCCCTCAGCGGGATCTGCATGATAAAAGATCAGCAGCTGAAAAATGAGGACAAAAATGGGGAGGAAGGGAGAGTTTGACCGAAATGGCTGGCCATCCTTTGTGTGCGGGTCTCTCTCTCTCTCTCTCTCCCTCTTTTTACGTGGTGACACCCTGGTTGCCCTCACCCCTCCGCCGGGATGCTATCCATCTTCCAGCCCTCCCTAATTAACCCCGAGACCACACCTCCCTTCTCTTTCCACCTCCGTATCTGTCCGTCCTGACTGCTCCGCCTCCTCCCTCACGCCAACCGTTTTCACAGACAAACGCCCTGAATCCTTCTGTCGGGGTTAGGGGTCAAAGGTCTGAGGTTACAGGTCATTCCTCACCCCCTTCCTCTCTTCTCTTTGCACCTTGCACCCCGGCATTGACCGTCTAGCAGCTCTGCACTTTTTTTTGTTTTGTGTCTTTCTGTTGTCCCTCTTTGTCCCTTCATCCTGACCATGACCGTGGACAGAGACACACACACAGACTGTGTGAAAGTTCAGACCTCTGCTAACCTTCACGCTCCAAACACAAACAGCAGACAGCCCTCACTAATCCCACTGAACTTGACTTCAGCTGGATAATAAAATCGTTGACTTTCACTATGAGTCACCACCACGTCTCTGCTCGTCTGAGGATTTACAGCTGAAATGAGGCACTGCAGACATTTTCCTTAGTCTCTGGGCTCTGTATTTGCAAAAAAAAATGATCTGTTTATGGGCTCAAATAAAAGCTTGAGAGGATTTTGATCTTCTGAAATGATGTTTTCAAATCCTGTGGCTGTATATCTTTCTTCATAAACTCAAATATAAGTTTGAGAATGTGAAAAAAAAGGTTTTGCACAGCATGAAAATGTTTGTGCATGAATGATATCTTCACAGTTTGCATCCATGCATGTTCAACTTCAATGTCTAACAACAGTGTGGGAACTTTAAGTGCTGAATTTCACACAGTAAACACATATTTCCATTTTTTTCTTGCACATTCAAAAGCATCATTTCACACTTATTCAAGCCCATAAATGTTAAACACACTTCCCAGCATGAACAATGAGCAATAATATCATAACACACAATGTTTTACTCTATAAATCCCGTCATATGTTGCATAATATCACATAATCTAAGATACAATGTCATATCAGATATAATATATAACACAAAATTTAGGATTTAGTCACCTCATCGTATTATAATTAAGCTCACTCTCTCTCCAGTTTTGGGACAATAACAATAATATAATTTTACTGTGTGAACATTGTAGGTGGTCATATTACCAGAGTGAAGCTCTTTGTTCTCTCTCGACCCCAAAATGAGCAGCAAACTGATCAATAAATTAATGAATATATTAGAGATCAGCCCCATTCTCCCTCTCTTTTACACCAGAGGCACTGCCAATCACTGAGAGAGAGTGACAGGAGGTAAAGTATCGATTGATCCGCTCAAAGAGTCTCAAACAGAGGGGATGGATGGATGGATGAAGGATGACCATAGATTTATGTCAGTGATATTACAAGAACTCTAATGAAATGTGCCTCGGCGCTGTTTTTATTTATTGACATTATGCTATCCATTGTTTGAAGTTATAAATGTAGAGGGTAGAATATATACTTCACTCTATCATTGATTGAAAATACATAACACTCTGTTTTAAAGGCACCAAAATGAGTTGTTGTTGAGTTCGGTCGTGGCTCATCTGTCTCATCCTTCCAGCTTACAGACATTTACCGAACAGGGAACGTCTAACAAGAAGATCAGACTCTTCATGACAATATATAAAAAGATTATTCACTTATGGGAAAATAGGATTCAGTGTTTTTTGGCGTTTTTACTCCACACAGGGGAATAAAAGTCTGGAAACATCCTCCTCTGTTGCACACACTGTAACCACTGTCTATTTTTAATCTTTCCCATGCAAGTCCGACAAATTGAGGGAAGTGCAATGACACTAAATGAATGGAGAAGCATTTTATTGATGCATGAGGCATTGTGAGAAATACTCAGATCATTGATCTCAATGTAAAAACACACTTTTAAATGACATTACCATTACAAATGCTTAAAGTATGTTTGTGCTTTGTATTTTCTGTGAACGGCTTGCAGCTTGTTTTACGCCAAAATAAATTAAAAACAAAATTGATCCTGTTTTTTCCCCCGAACAGCTAAACTGCTGCCGTTTTCAGTTAAAGGGCAAAAGAGACATGAACACGAGGAAGCTTTTTTACTCACTAAAACATAAACTCTTTCATTTCTGCTGCCATCTTTCATGAGTCTGGAATAAACGATTCAATAAGTGACTTCTCCTATCCACACAAAACGTTTATTTCTGTTCAGATTCTGTTCACACATTTGCCCCTCTGATCTATTTATGCAACTACACGAACACATCAGAAAGAAATACTTTCAAATATTAAAAAGCATTCTGCAGACGGAGCCCATTCAGACTTTGTTATGTTACACCAGAGGATTATTAGTATTGATAGATTATATGTAAGCGGCATTTTGGCATTGGAGCTAATTTTAAGTCATCGGACAAATGTGGTGGAGTAAAAACTACAATATTTCCTTCTGAGATGCAGTGAAATGGAAGTATAAGGTATCACGAATGCAGTCATTCCCTCGCTCACATCACGTTTCACTCCCGTGACTTACAGGAACATACATCGTGTACATTGAAACCAGAGAAATCCTGGTAATTAAAAACATTACGCTTTAACACTCGCCGTGTTTCTGTCTTGTGTGTTAACACCTTGGGAGGTGAGCTGCTAATTGATATGGCCTCAAGACAGCCAATTAAAAACACAGCTAATGACAGTGAGAAATATAAGCGGGGTGAGTGTATGGACAAGTGCCGGGTGATGGATGAGTCCAGGTCATACACACACACACACATGAAAACTGCTTAATTGTTGGATGGGGTGTGTGTATGTGTGTGTGGTGGAGGTGGGGAGGTGGGAAGGAGGAGGGGGTCACACCAATAGTGTCACCGCACACACCACAGAGCAGGCCGATGCCCCCCAGCCACCACCACCCCCACCGAGCCGCCGAGGGCAAAGGTGAGAAGAAAGGGTGGAGCTTTGTTATTGACCCCTTTCCTTGCCTTGTCCCCCACCGCCAGTTAATATGATGACGCACGCACACACACACACACACACACACACACACACACACACACACACACACACACACACACACACACACACACACACTCAGGGTCTTTCATGGAGGTCTGCAGAGAACAATTAAACAATGGCCGCATGTTTTCTGGAGCGGATGTGTCTGTATCAAATGTATCAAACAGCGTGTGCAGTTTAATCATATGACAGTTTCTATGTGTTTATATAGAACTACACCACTACAGCATGTTTTTATATTAAAGGAACAGTCCAACATTTGGGATGTGTGTTTGTTTCTCTTCCAGGGAGACAGACCCAAGACCTTATTTAGCCCAGCTTTGCCAAAGATGGAAAAAAACATACATACAACCTCTAACAGCTTAGTGACTGTCCACACAGCAAGGATCTGTCCTCATAATGACATTGATAAGTTGAAAAAAAGTAGGTGAATCTTATAAATTAGTAATATTTATTTAACTTGTACATAAAGCATCTTCATACTTGACTAATCCAGGCTAAACACATATGTGTATCAAGAGCAGAATCTGGAAATGTGGTGTCTTGTGTGTATGTACACCATGTAATTTAATGTAATGTAATTCTGAAAAATTCGTTAGTCTCAGTAAACTTGTTAATTTACAATTTACAATTAAAGTGATTTACTATTTCTCCACGAGGATAATCTCCCCAGCTGTTGTAAAGAAGACTCTGAAACATCAATCAGAGGCAGATAAACTTTACAGAAAATATATAACTAGACAGTTACATGTATAAAATTTGAGACATACAATAATAAGATAAAACTTTGACACATTTGTTTTGCCTGCTTTTTTTTCTAAGAAGGTGTTGCAGTGAAATTTGGACTCATAACCTCAATAGTTTTGAAATGCTACCTTACGTAGTACCCTGTCAGGACTGGACACAGAGAGATCTGAACATCAAATGATCCTCTTACCAAACAGACTTGTGTTTTTAGGGTCTGCTTGACCACTCAAAGCGCCTTACACCCATTCTCTCACGCGCTTTGTTCAAAAAACACTAAGCAGAAGTCTCCGGACGGACTCACCTTGCACCACGAGTCGTCCCAGTGCCGTACGTCTCATTCTGGTGCCGGGCCGGTTGGCAGCACAGACGTACACACCAGAGTGCTGCAGAGAAACATCTGAGATCATCAGGTTCCCCGTCCCCAGAACCTGGATGCCCTCCACCCCGATGGAGCGTCCATCTGATGGAGGCAAACACACAAATGGTTTGTGAAATAAAAGTTTCCTGCTATCATATACACTCTTTTAACATTTTCCATTAGTACCTAGCCTGCTCCAGGAAACAATAGGCCTCGGGTTTCCTGTGGCGATGCACTCCAAGATCGCCGTCTGATGGACAGTGATGGTCAGATTCTGGGGTCCTGACAAGATGACCGGCTCCTTGTAGATTCTGGGAGCTCCACCTGGAAGATAGTCAACAAAGTGAATATCGACAAGACAACAGCAAAGATGATAAATGAGTGTATATATATGTATATATATGTATATATGACATGCTGCATGTGTGTCCACCTACCAGTGATGTTGAGCACGGCCTCATGGCTGTAGCGGGTGTTTGCGATGTTGGTGGCAACACAGCGGAAAACTCCAGCATCCGCCTGCCTCACGCCCGTCACCTGGAGGATGCCCTGCGGCAGGAGAGTGTATCTGGACGGGGGGGTGGGGGAGATCAGGGTGTAGGTGAGGCACTGAAAACTATCACAAATGTGTCTTTCTATGTATATACATGTACATATAAGGCTTTCATGGAAAGTTCACTTATTCTTCTGAGCAGTTATAGATGTGCAGTCAGACTTGTCCAGTGTTTTATTGACATATAATCTTACCCTTTACCCATTAAATGCTCACAACATGTAGATTCATGTAAATTCATGTCAGTTATAATGGAGTCCAACTGACCAAGTGACACATTTTGTCGTTGGAAACATAACCACCGGGCTTTACATTACCTAAAATCATAATTTGCTCTAAGGGGCTTTAGCACCCTCTGTCCTTGGACCCTTGATTCAGGACAGTATGAGTTTGTACAGTTATATGATATAACATATGTACCTGTTGTCACCGGTGCTGAGGGGTACTCTGTCTCTCTCCCAGGTGATGTTAGCCTCAGGTACTCCGGTGATCTGACACTGGAAGCGAGCGACGCTTCCCTCATCCACAGCCATGGACACCGGGTGGGTGTGGAACTTAGGAAGAGCTGAGAAGTAAAAAAACACACACACATTAATTATGACTTAAAGGGGAAAATACTAGACATGGATATCAATTCAAAACACTGATGGGACACTCTAAAGTTTACCAGTTTACTGTTGTAACGAAAAGATGCTGTCGGTTTTTATTATGGTCCAGTGTTTTATACTATGGACAACAGATCTGCTCCTTCAGTGGAATAACTCATTTATATATATCACTATCTGGATAGTTATGATTTCTCTGGGTAAAAACTCGAAAAACAAACAGGTTTGGTGGATTATCCGATGCCAGGTTTTGAAATTTGCAGCCACTAAATCACACTGTGAATGAATCCTATTTCTCCACTCCTTCTTCTTCTTTCCTGACACATTTCCAAACTTTGCTGAAGACACCAAACATGGCAAGAGATTTTCCGTCAGCTTTTGTTCTCACACCATTGCCATAAACCATTTCCATCGTGTAACTTGCCAAGCTGTATTTTTCTCCCCAAAATATTTTTTATTGTTTTTATTATTTGTTTAAAACTTTAGAAACAGAGGTCAGTTCACTAAACCACCACTTTATGTTACTCGTTGTTCATTGTGGTGCAGATTTTTGGTTTCATATTTATTTTAGCTTGTTGACGATGCATTTCAATTTCTGTGTAGCTTTAAATACTGTAAATCATCATATATCCTCTTCTGTTCTGTACTCCTCATTTCATTCTGTACTCATTTTCATTGAAGGTTTAGAAAAGCCTAAAACAGGGCACCACTTCCAGGACTTCCACTCACATTCACATTCATTCCTGATAACCTGGTGGCTATAATCAATAAGGGTGGATACCATAGAGGAGGAGGGGTCTGCAAATGAGAGCGCATCACCATGGCAACTCATTACATTGAAGACCACCTTGGGATAGCCATAATTCTCCTGGATTACCTATAAACCCTTGGCTTTATTGGATTTAGCAAAGGCAGGAGAGCGGGGGTTATACACTCAAGTAGTGCAGGTGTGTGCACATATGTGTGTGTGTGTGTGTGTGTGTGTCCAAACCATGTACAGTAATGTACAAGGAGTGTAATTTATAGGTTTTCCATAATGAGAAGCTGGTATGTTTTGGTGTGCGGTGTGAATCCGGGCGCTTGTTCCTCCATGATAACAAAGGATCAAAGAGTCCGAGGGGGGCTATGGTTGCCAAGTATGATGCAGAGGTGTTCACCGTGTGAAGCATCATTTATAACAGAGACTATGGGATGTTTTGACAGAGAAAAGGCAACATGTGGTGACTATCTGTGGGACATCCTCTGCTCCCTGTGCAAGTTCATGGCCAGTATATTTTAATTTGAATACTTGTAGGACAATAATTAATCAAGTAATGAATTTCTTTACTCATTTTTCACTCTGAGCAACTTGTTCTTCTCATCAGGGATGAGACTGTGTTGCGATGAAAACACTTACATGCCAAAAGCACTTTGGCTTTGCGGCTGACCAGCATGCCATAGCGATTCTGGGCCGCACAATCGTATTCGCCCATATCTGCGTCGCTTCCCTCTCTGCGTTTCTGGAAGCTCTGGATGAACAACGTGCCATTCGCCAGCACCCGAACCCGCGGGCTGGTGGGTAAAGGCACCCCGTTTTTACGCCACGTGATCATGATCGGTTCATCTCCCTGCACCTGGCAGTCCAGCATGAGCGGGCGATCCCTGACCGCAATCACATCACTGGGCTCCAGCAGGAAAGACAGCTCTGAGGCCAGACAGGCACCTGTAGGCAGGAGAAAGAGAAACACAGGTTATCAGAGAGAGAAAAGGCTGTGTGACTTCTTAATATCAAGAGTATCTGCACACTCTTCAAATGAACTGAAGTTTAAGTTGTTCCTTTACAGGTTGTAATATAAAGGGATATGAGGATGGCCTGGTATTCAGTATTCCTACTGAAACATGAGATCTGTGGCAATACCATCTTTGGGTCTACACTACATTGGTTTGTTGCAAAAACAAACAACCCACCACCAACTGCAGAAAAGTGCAATAAACCAAGGTGAAAATGGACTTCTTGTTCAGTCCAAGCACACTTTGAGAAGAATAAGATGTATGTGAGAAAGCAACCTTGCTCTGCAGGAGTGCTTTGTATAAAGACACACAAGAATTATGGCCGATCATTGAAAATTAAACTTATTTTCCATCTCAAACCCACAAAAATTACATGGTTCCAGACAATAACGCAGAGGGAGGCTTCTCTGTTTGGCACCAAGCTTCAGGGAACCCTAACTAAATGTGCCTGAAAAACTTCACTCAGCACCAAAAACTATTTCATTTGATTGATGGTGCATTTGGTTTTGCTGCCTATAAGGCTTTTACTGAAGACGAGCCACAATGGAGGTTGAATGCCAGCGAGCTATCCAGCCAGAGAGGGCAACAACAATACCCGAGCTAAGGGAGGAGAACACTGGCAAGGGTTGCAGGGGTCAAGTTAGGAGCGCCTCCATTGAAGCAGGGACCAATTGTGACAATGGTGTTGTGACTATGCTTATTTGCACCCAACCCACAGTAACCTCTGTAAAAAGTCCCGTCATCACCAAAGGGCACCATCTGCCCCTTCTTATGCATCCCCTCCACCCCTCCCGTCTCTTCCCATCCTTTCAGAGCCATCTCCGAGGTGACTTTCCCCTGCCACCAGAGTTCGCCTCCTCACACTTGTCCCCTTTCCTCCATGACCTTAGTGACACTCCCAGTCTCCCCAATCTATTTTGGTGTTAATGTCCTCATATGCAAAGAAGAACCTTGAACCCTTGCAATAGCCGCCTACCATCCCAGCTGTGAAGCACTAACAATCGGAGTTGCACTTGAACCTGCATAATGCATTATCAATGTCACTATGGAGTCTTGCATCTGTTCAACCATATACCCTTTCCTTAAAGGCAGCTGTGAGCTGTGCAATAACACAGCAGCTTGCAGCTGAACTTGACTCTGGATGTTTTTTTGTGTACGTCTGTTCAAGTTCATTTCCAATCTAAAGGTCAGCTAATGCTGATGTTGAACATCATTTCACCACACTTTTATATTCCCATTCATTTTCATCTTTCATTAAAAACAAAACACTATACACTACAATGCATATACCACTGGTGATAAGGTCTACAAGATTGAGACTCGTGCTTCGAAGCCAATGCAATGGGATTTTCGTTTTGGTACCCACAGTATTGACAAAACATTTCATGTATAACATTCAGTCTTTCCACCAGGACTATGATTCTGGAAACAGATGCCATTTTTCAATGCTGTGAGCACCACAGATAAAGATGTAATCACCTCTGTTGTATTGGGTTGCAATCTCAGATACCTCAAAGCCTGCACAAATAAAAACAAAACTATCTGCATGGATGGGAATTCCCTCTATACCACTAGAGCTAAGTCATTAAATGGTATAGACTGAGGTATCATGGAATTGCATATCCAACAAAGATGGCTATTTTGACATTACACTTTATGAGCTGGTTCATTGTCTCCGTGTTGACAAGGTACTTGATGAAATGGCTTTGAGGTTTTATAACCAAATTATAGATTTTTACTTGTAAAATACAGCCAGAGATGTTTCCCACAGCCTGAACATACAGCAAAGCTCTTCCCCCTCCTAATGATCTTTGTCATTGCCTTCACTGTGTCACATCAAGAAATGAGCATCTGCCCTCCATCTAATGATAGATCTCCCACCCAACAGGGTCTACTGGTCAGCTGCTTCTGGACAGGCTTGATAGAACCCTGGAACCCCCCTGAGCCTCCCATCCCTCAGGCCTGGTAATGAAATTCAGGACTCCCAAGGGGGGGGACTTGCATTGCATTCTGCGGCCACGGTTATCGAACACATGGTGTGGCAACCAGTGAGGCCTAAAAAGGCCAGAGATGATCTCTGAGCCAGGAGAGGGATGCAGAGCAGCAGTTATGGTAAGTCAGGTGTGCATAAACAAGGTTATGTCATAGCAGGACTCTTTGATGGTATTGGTTCATAAATCACTGATGCAATTAACACTGAACTTCCTGCCTGGTTTCTATTCGATAATCAATTTAACAATATCTGGCACGAGATTGAGAACACACATGACACCGGATGACTTCTAAAGATTGGTTGAACAGTATGCTATATGTATGATATCATCTCAAGAGTTTAAATTTGAAGTTAAAGGACAAGTGTTTCATTTGGTCATTGGTGAGCCATTTGGTTGTAGCATTGCATGCTATTCTAGGGTTTGGTAAGGTTCTGGGGAAGCTTTGGTTCTGAGTTACCACATCAACAACCTAATGCAACAGTCTTGCAATCATTTTCATAGAGCTGAGGCTTACCATGCAGGTTTTTGTATAGCTCAACTCTTTGGTCATCTTTCAGTACAATGCAACACCGTGAGTACAGCTTCAGAAAAGACCAAGTTAATCTGATAACAGTGGCTAGGATTATCTTCATTAAAGTAGGGTTTATTGAAGGGTGTTGTATCGATACGGATGTACCAAATAAGCTGTAACTGAATAGCAGTTTGAGCGATCCTCTCATGTTTGTGCCTTGACACACCGGCATTGACATGGGATCAATCCCTTGTCTTATTTCAAGATTGAAGCCTCAAATCCAGTGAGATGGACGAAGGATGGCGTCAAGACTAACATCCTTTAAAGCAGCTCCAGACTGGGGGAGTTAAATGTAGAGGTTCCAACAAGCTGAACCTGCATGAGGTGTGATTAAGTGCATAGCATTAGAGATTGGACCGTTTTCAATATAGGGATAGGACTATAATGAGATTTTTTGAAGGGAGGGGGTTGTCCAGCAACCCCCACACTAGCACCATGTGCTTATAACCCTGAGCCCCTCAGGGGTCATGAGAGAGTCAGAGGTAAGGAGGATGGATGTGTAGATGAGGGTGGGGGTGGTAGAGGGGGGCAGCTTGTGTCCAGCTTTAGCTACTATCCCAGCCCTCCACTGCTATTGTTTAGGAGGACTGCTGCCCCTGAACTTCACAGATTTCCATCCACCCCCAATAAAAATAGGGACTGTGAAAAAAAAGAGGGGGTCTTGAACACCATATACAAATCTTTTCATCACTTTATTTCCCCATTATCCTCTCTACCCTGTCTCTATAGAAGTCTCAAACCTTGGAGAGCTGCATGGATTTCAGCTGGGAATGACAAGAAACTGAGAATATTTCTGATTAATGCTTTGCAAAGGTTGTAGATGTGATTGAGAATAATGCTGAAGCTCTAATAGGATAAGGCCTCATATTTTACAAATTTGCAAAATGTTTGATAAATTATTTAATAATTAACAAATCAGAGCACATACAATGTGCAATATTATCTGTTCCAATATTCCCTTGCTCCTGACCCCTTTTTCCCCCTCTGTTCCATCTGTTTCAGAAGGGTGAGCAGTTTAGACAATGACTTGCAGTTGGAGGTCCGGGCTAGAAGATGGGAAATGGATGGACAGCCATGAAACCCATTGCCTGGGGGCTTCCTCTTTTGTCCTCCTAATGGGAGTAAAACTCTCCTTGCTCGGAGACAGCGACTTGTCTCTGCTGTGTTACACAAACATGCTATTGTAGTTGCTCTAGGGGGGTCTGTCCTGGTCTTTTGTTTAAGTCAACTGATGGTCATTTGCTAGGTGTCACATGCCAAGTTAAATGTCTGAGAGGGGGGAAAAAAAGCTATTCCATTACTCAGCAAGCTCAATATGGTCAAAACTGGTGTGACTCAACATTAGGGACTGGAATTTTTTTGATACAATACCTTGGTATTTTCAGTTCCTTAGTTTTAGAAACTTACCAAACTATTTTTCTTTTAACAAACAAAGCCAAGATTAGGCAGAATTTGTAAAGTTTTGATTGAAATCAGGAAGATTTTTAATCTGTCAGCTTCCTGTGCTTCACAGTTTGAACCATGTTGTTTGACCCCTATCCTATCCTATCCTATCCTATCCTATCCTATCCTATCCTAACCTATCCTATCCTATCCTATCCTATCCTATCCTATCCTACATGCTCACATAACTTCATTTGTAAATATCCTGAATGTGACATATGATGAGTGACTGAGAGTTTTTATATCAGTAAAATGACATTATGTTCAAAGTTAATGCAAGATCAGACTTGGTCTTTTTACAAATCTCAGTATCCTCCTGATGTATTGATAACATGCTTATCCATGCATAAACTGACATTGGCCCCATGGGCCCTGGGGGCTCAAGGGCATCCCATCTGCATCTGGAGGTGGATTTCTAATGGTCAGTGCAGATTTTTAAAAAGCCTGACCAAAAAAAACAGAGGTCCCCACCAGCAAGGTGGATCAATAAGCAATAATCCCTAATGTGATTGAGAGGAGGCCTCTTTGTTTGTCCCACAGTTTTAATCAGTGAGGTGTCAGCTCACAGAGTGGGTGCAGCAACTCTTATTAGGGAAAAATAAAACAGTCAACAAAACACAAGCTAATAAGACTGTGCAACAGAGAACTACTGGATAAATGAGAGTGCAGTCTAATGGGGGTAGAGACTCCTATGCCACTGCTATGCTATTATACCAGATTATTGAATATTTTCGTCATATTTTATCTTGGAAAGTCATAAAATGTATAAGTTAGAGTAATGGGATAAAGAAGCTCAAGCAGAAGCTGCTCAGTCATGTTTCTACTGTCAAACACTCAGTGGTTTTACCTGTGGGAATATAAAGCATTAAGGATTTTACAAACTAACATATAAACCAATAATGAAAGAAGCTAAACAGACTCTCATAAAAGCTTTGTTAACACATCATATACTGTAATCAGGTCAGTGCTGGATGAGGGCCCTCTACCTAAAGTCCCATCAGCCTCATAATTGTACTTTTACATGGTTCAAATCCTGTTAGCATTAGTCTAAACTCCCCACAGATTGAGATGTTAGCCTTTTTTCTACCACTCTGCAGGAAAACTCCAGCCTTCACAGGCCCCTTGTGTCCCTGCTGTGGATTAAACCAGGGGGTGTTTCTGCTGGCTTAGTCCATTGTGGACACTGTGCATGTGAGACTAAGAGAGAAGGCCTAACAGGGGAGGGTTGTCGAGGACACGGCCATGGGCAGCTGCATGGGGGGATTACCTTTTACACACATATCTTTAATAAGGTCTCAATCTGAGCGCAGACTGGGGGTAGTGTTATGGAGATGAGGGTGTGAGGGTCAGGTCACTGAAGGCTGAGGACTTGAGGGGGGGGCTTTTGTGTCTGTGGTCCACCCCCTTCCACAGACTGCTCGGTTGACCAGGACGACCCAGAACCCTACCCCCTCCTAGAGGTCAGAGGTCACTGATTCTAACCTCTCACTCTGTGGTCCGAGGTAAAGGCCGATCCTCCTACACCGTCTGCACCCTTCTCATGCAAAGAGGTTTCTCCTTGAATACATTTTTTATTTGCTCTTATATCTACAACTTTGTGGGGTTATTTTAAACATTTGTGAAATGTTGTGATCGAGCCTGAAAAAATATCTGGAAAATATAGAAAGTTTGACTTTGAGGTTTTCTTTTAAATGCTCAGATTTAATGTTTAGAAACATGAATATATGAATAAATTAGGGAAATTAATTCTGGGTATTGAATGTGTGTTTTTTTTTTGGGTATCACCCCAAAATATATATCCCAAAAAGAAAATACACTGACTACTATTACATCAAAACTTAAATTAAATCTTGACTCAAGGTCCACTTACAAGCTTTTTCTGGAGCTTTCAGCTGAACTTCAGTCATCCTCAAAGGATTGTTCAATGATCATGGTTAAAATCTCCAGTAAAAGTTCGTTTATTGACTTGGAGCTATGTATTTCTTTGTAAAACTACAATTTCCAAGTTCAACAATGAACTTCCTTGCTTAGTCAAACAATGTTAATGGCCTTCAATTTGAGTCTTTGGTGTTTATTTAAGGTTAATGTTTGTTATTATGTTTTTTGAGTTATTTAAAGGAGATCTGCTGCCCTCCACCTCCCATATAAAAACCCATTTAATATCATTCTTCTTCCAATGTTATGATAAGAAGAAAGAGACACAATGGCCACTGACTCTGCATAATGTTTGCATGTTTGCATTCATACACCACAACATTGTACATTTGTGTTCAAGGTAACGAACCTTGATGCTGGAAATAGCAGTTCTATCAAGATATTGACAGTCACTTTGAGTTTGCATATTTTGCATTACTGTGCAGGGGATCATTGGAAATCAATTGACATTCATGTAGATATTGACAAGAACGTCCAGTTGCCGTTCGTTCTTAACATAAGTCTTACTGGCAACACCTTGATTAGTAAATAAAAACAGAAGAGTTGAGAGAAGAAGCTCAAATTCACAACGATTGAAGTAGCTTAAGAAGAAGCAGTGGTGATATATACTAATACTGGTGTAAACACAAATCTTGCTAAACTTACTGACAGATTCAACAAGGATGCTATTATAATGTTGATTATGGATTTCAGTGTAGAAACCTGATGATTAACTTGACTTCTAGTTTCCTGAATGTCAAAGTCAAAGCAGAACAGTGTAGACTGAAGCAGCATCCTCTGCTTTCTAGACCTGGTAAAGTTCCCTTAGTTCTCATCCCACCATCTCTGATAGCTGAACTAAATTATGTTACTGAATATATATATAAGCTAAACTATACTTACTCAAACAGTAGAAAGCTGCCAGGCAGATGAGGAAGATCCTTGGCTTCATTTTGGTTTTCTTCACTCCAACCTTCTTGACGTCAAATCTTCTGTCACTCAGATCACTCAAAAATCAAGTAGAAAAAATAAAAAAGTAATCCAAATGGAAGGTCTTCGTATTCTGTATCTTCCTACTATGTTATCTTCTTTGGTGATAAAGCTAAATAATCGGTGTTTTTTTTTTTATTGAAGCATCGCTATTCTTTAGATTCCCTGGTCCAGTGTTTGGCCCACGGACGGCTGCTGGTCATGTCCAAAGCTACTCTGAGAATAGTGCAAGGATGACACCTCAGCCTGGACAGAGCTCATTAGGTATTCAGCCTCATTGTTGTCAGTGAATGGACACTGATGAAGCAGCTTTCACCGGCCATTCCAGGTTGGTCTCCTATGAACCAATCGCAGGCCCGGGGTGATGGAGGGGCGGTGGCTCTGAGCCATGATTGATATTCATTTAAACAGAGGGCTGCTGGACAGCCTGGTCCATCCCATCCCCCTGCCTGATGGGCCAGCTGTGGCCTGAGCTGGACACACACTTCCCAGCCGGGCTGATGGAGCATGCTTTTCACGACTTTAGTTAAATGAATAAATAACAACTGCAACCACTGTCTGGTTCAAGTGCTGCCTTTCAATGGTGTTCAAAGATGACCACTTCCATATGAAGTGAACTTTTTATACCAGACCAGGATCATAGCAAGTCTTCAAAGGATTCTGCGTAGTATAAATAACAAGTCCTTTATGCAGAGATGTGCAAAGTTTGGGCATCAGGATAGTGGATGGGTGTGTAATGCATCTGATGGTGTCTATGTCCAACGGTGCTGATAGGATTACATTTCATGCTATGCACAAGATTCTAGAGGAAGGTAAAGAAGTCTCGGTTCCCATGCATCCTCATACACAGTCTACTCACCGAGTAAGCGAGCAAGCAGCTTCATCATAAAAAAAGTTAGTCATAAAGACACTGGCAACAATATGCAACAGAAAGACCAAACCAAGCAGCTACAATAACCAATCAAAAAGCCAGATGAGATAATAAAAACTGAAGTTTATGCATTTCCCTGTTGCATTAAACTCTTGAACGGCCTCCACATCAATTCCAATATCATGATTCATGTTCATCAATGCAAATCCACTAAACCACTGGTTCCCTGTCGGGGTTTATTTTACAATAATGACCAGCGTGTTGTACATTATCCCAGTTATTTCACAACTACACCCAAGAGAAATCAATATTTTAATTTTTTTATTTTATCACATCTGCTGTAGTCATCCAAAGTCCATGATCTGAACTAAATTTATAACAAACACATGCAGAAATAACAGACCGTAGAATGCCGTAATGTATTGATCATCCTCAAGGAAGCGGAGGTAAAATGAAAATCGTTCAAACATTCAGCAACCATGGCTCCAAACGAGAAATATTA
This sequence comes from Larimichthys crocea, assembly GCF_000972845.2. Taxonomy (NCBI): domain Eukaryota; kingdom Metazoa; phylum Chordata; class Actinopteri; family Sciaenidae; genus Larimichthys; species Larimichthys crocea. The sequence goes on along the minus strand of NC_040023.1, from coordinate 7,060,931 downwards.
AGAAGGGAAGTGCAGATCAGATTTACCCCTTTAAACCATATTAGCTCCGGTTCTTAAGGAGTGGTTCTGTCCAGGATTCAATAATAAGTCAAGAATTAATCTGACTCCTGTGTGAACTGTCCATAGCTTAATAGGATCAGCCAAGACTGCTGTGTTTTAAAATCTGTCATCATGTTGGTACTTAGAGAGTGAGTTTAAAGTTTTCTGTTGGTATGTGGTGTAAAAAAAAGTTTGGGAAACACTCCACTCAACTTCGCTAACACCGTTAGGAGAATCTTCATGACAGTGTATGCCTGGTGTGCTGCCTCCATAGCTCAAGCTCAAGTTCAAAACAACAAAATCAGTTCATTAAAAATATATATAAGCACCGTGCATACAGGATTACAGCTATCTGTGCCAGTTTGCATCCAGTTTGCAGCACATCTGCCCACTCTCAGTCCTGGGTTATGGTTAAGAAATCAAAGCTGCTGAGCTGCTGTCCATCTTAGATTGCTTTGTAGTGCAGTGACTTTGACAGACTACTTGAATTATTATGTCTTTATGTGTCAATCTTATTAAAATGACTTTGCTGGTCTTGCCTCGCATACCATTGCAAACCACAAGTTTGAGGACTCCTCTTTACTGCTTAAAAGATTTCCCATGAACATTGTTTTGTGGTCAACAGTGGTTCGACTTTGGTCTTAACCAGGCGTCTGTCTCTTTAATATCCAGCTTTGTATGTGGTAGTGTCTAAACTGTTATGGTTCTGGGGAGTGATTAAAAATCGAGTACAACCCAGAAAACATCAAGATACGTATAATAAAACAGAGGCTTCTTTACACAGGAGGCCAGGGCTGAGTTCCCCCCAGGCAAATAGACAGAAGAGAACTATATCAGCTCTAGACACCGACCATCTGAGTGTGGACACAAGTTTTAAAAGGGTTCAAAAAGAGTGGGAGACGTGCGTTCAGTTCAAGGAATATTTATTTGGAAAAGAAAACTATATTGGCAACGGACCTGAAAAACAAGAGGAGAAACTGCCAGATCAATCCAAATTATTCCACAATACTAAAATAATTAAAACTACTAATATACAAATAGCAAATGGCTTAACAACATGAAATACTATAGAGGATAAAATGGCTACAACAATAGACAGGACAGGGTACATACTGATTCTATCACAGACCCAAATAGAAACCAGCATGTGTGCACACTAATCACTGCAACCACTGCAAGGACGAACTAACCTACAATCCAGGGAGGTGACCACTACACTTCACACCTATCACACTGCATGCAAGGAGGGGTGCATATCCGATGACTACTCCCTGCAGGTCATCCCTCTGACTTTGCCTATAAAAGAAAACCTCAAAAAGACAAGTACACTAAGATTCAGAAGAAGACAGCCTTGGTGAACTGGCTCCGGCAAAGCAGCAGTCTGGCCTTAAATCTTAGTCAATGTGGGGCTCTGCTGAAAAGCGACAATAGTTGACGGGCTCCACACTGAGTCTTTTCCTAAAGAGACGATCATATTATATTAGTGATATGTCTACAGTTTAATGAAACTCCAAGGTTCACTAACACATACCTCTTCAGAAAAGGACCACATACGTTCACAGAAGCTGCTAAGCCTAGTTACGTTGCCCAGCTAACCTGACTCAGGTTCTGGCACAACACCTCCAGTTCTTGTCAGCATTCCCCTGCAACCAAAGGCCTGAAAACCTCCTGTTCTTGGTGGTCTGAAACACCTGGGGTACAAACACAAAACACTCCTCCGGTGCTCTGAACAAACAGTCCTCGGCCAACAATCTGAGCTAGCATTACCTAACAGCAGCTACAGTTTGGAGCAGTTTACTTCACTGTCCATCAGGAAACTCTGTAAATCACAGAGTGTTGATGCAGAACAGCCGGAGGACATCAGAGCGAATCCATATGATCCAGTTTCATCAGAATAAGTAAAATAGTTGGCGGTGGGTAAATACTTTATAAAACTTTTCTCAGCAGATCATATCTGGAGCACAAAATTACATAGTGCAGAAACAGGCGTATGGAGCACTGGGCTGTGAAAAGTTCTTGCAGTGCCAATGACTCTTCAAACTCAGCACTGTTTTCAATTGAGCAAAAACAAACTGCTTGTCATCATATCTTATTTTAGTGTCTGAGTTCCTGCAGAGCATGAAGAAATACGAAATCAGCTCCGCATGTTATTCTCCTCTAGACCGAAGCAGAACTTTGGAAACTCTGGAAACACGACCGCACCTGAGCCTTAGTGCCTATTTTTTAGACTCAAGAAGAAGAACATACATAATCATAAAAAAACACCACCATCGGTCTACCTTCCACCACCTCCATTACCTCAAATGCCACCGGTGAAAAAGAAGAAAGAATATCCACCACCACCCACACACTGTTTGCACTCCGATGACTCAACATCGCCTCCTTTTCTCACTCTCTCTTCCAGTCCAGGCTCATTAACACTTTTCTCTTGCGCAAACATCGCGTCAGACCCCTTTAAGCTTCCTCAGCTAGTACAACCGTGACCTTTTGCTTAATCTCTCTCCCCATTTATACTCAGAGAACTAGGTTGTTAAATTGACTCATGGAAAGACACATTAAAGAGAAACTTAAAAACAATACTCTTGGTCAGTAAAAGCTTCTATCTTCACGTCCTTCATGATTTTTGTTTTTTTGTAAAAAACAGTTTGAATTTTCCACTGCGAGATCTTTCAGTCTTACATCTACCACCACTTTCGGTCCGTTGTTCTTTTCACTCACCTTTCTTTGCCTGTGAAATGTCAGTGTTGCATTCAATGTTTCTTTTTACACTTTTAGGACCACCTCATCATCTTAAATGTCAACTTCCTCGCTTCCTTCCAACACTACCTCCTATGCAGCTGTGTCCTTTTGTTTTACAAAGTACCTGTCCCTGACCTGACTGAATATGTCCTTCACCGTTAAGCTGATATCCGTTTTTACTACTTTCCTTGTCTTCCATCACTATCCTAACTATCCTACTGAATCCTACCTGCCTCCTCTACTTTCTCCACTCTGTCCTGGTGATCCTTTCTCATTTCATTCTGATTCTGTTGCTCAAGATTCCCCTCTCTACCACAACCAAAACATTTCAGTGTTTCTGCTGTTGCAACATCACTAAACAAAGCCGTCGTTTCTTAATCTGAATGCTGAGCTCAGCTCCTCGTTCCTGTTGTGACACGTTGTTTCAACTGAGGTTGACTTACAATCTGAGGCGACCTTTCATACGTGAGACAGTTTCCCCGATGGTGGGTTAATTAGAGGAGTGTCAACGCTCCTCTAATTAACGGAGGTTCATTAGACAAGGTCACTGTTTTTCACCGGTGTAGCAGGAGGCAGAACAGCTCTGAATGTATTGTTCATCACATTCCCGTTCTCCATCACCTCGTTCACCTTTTTCACACAGAAAATTACAGCCACTGAACTGAACAGATTTTTACAGACACTATAGATCTCCATCTAGTGACTGAATCTGCTTCTCTGGTGGCAGACTGATGACTTCACCTCTTTAATTTGATGAATCTGGCAAATGATAAATGATTTGGTGAGTGGAATGAGGCTGAATATGGTTCATATTTCATGTAGATGTGGATAAGATGTGCCAAGATCTCCAACTCCAACTCCTTTATGCATTATAATTATTAAGATGTCCACAGTACATATACAGTATTACATTTAGCATCCAGCTCAGTAATAATAAGACCTGCCTTTCTATAAAATATAGAAATACTGACAGAATTGAACGTTTTGTTTGTGGTTAAATCCCAGAATAATATTTAAACAAACCTTTTAAAATGTGTTTTTATTTTTAAACTCTAATTGTTCTACAACAATGGCTGATGTGCATCCACTAAAATCCATTTAATTGGTGGCTGGTCTACCAACATCATTACTTCATACAGGCTTCAGATTCAGAAGGCTACTTGTCACCACCTAGTGGGTGAACCTGGTCCACTGCAGCTGGTGACCCAGACGGTGCCTCATAGTTACTAGGAGCTGACTGTCGTAGACTGGTTGGCGGGGTTTCCAAAGACTGTTCAACCAGCCAAAAACCAGTTCTGATGGAGTATAATACCTGATCATATCTCAGATTTTGGATATGGACACATGACTTGTTATTGATGGTCTAGTAAACATAGACTAGAGGACAGCAGTTCTCAAGATATCTTGCTGTGGAGACCGATGTACTGATGCAGCAAAGAGTGACCTTCATCAGAATGATGATGTCAAATCATAAGCAGTCAAATCAGACTAAGTTGATGTGCAATGATGCCATTTAGACACAAATACAGTGATTTTTTTTAATGGCTTCACAATACAATTCATTCCAGACTGTAACCGATCCCATATTGATTCAATTAGACAGTATGAGGCAGAATGGAAAGCACACGGACAAATGATGACATGTTTAGCTGATCTCAGACTAAAAACGAAGGTCTGCTCTGGTAAGAGATTCGGTTGCCATCTTTGTCAAGATAAATGCGCTGCCGCCTGAGTAGTGAAATAGAAAGTGAACGTCGGGGACAGATAGAGTCATTTTGCAGTGGAAAGTTGAGAGGTTTAGATTTCCCCACGTCTGTGCGTCATGAGTCATTGTCAACACAGTATCTGTGAAATGGATTTGCAAATGTTGCAGAGACTGTGGAGCAGATTGTACTGGAGCTCAGATTGCTGTGTCATGCTGGAACAGCTCAGAAATACTCCTGGAAACTCCTCACCTCGACTAGACCTGATACACTGCTGCAGTTTAGTGAGGCCCTGCAGCTTTCAGGCGGTTTTAAGTTCTAATATGGGGTGGTTTTCTCGGCTGCTGTTGCTTTTCTTGATATCTCCAGGGCTGCAGACCAATTAGGATCTTAATCAGCAGCATGGGACACACCTGTGATCAGTGTGCTCTGTCCATAAAGCCAGAGCTGTAGCTGCTCCTCACTCTGTATATACTCAGTGGTCCAGCTCATCCTAAACCATCTCAGTTGGGTGACTGTGGAGACCAAGTTATCTTCCTTGGTCAGAGGAGGAGGGGGTGTGTTTTTGGGGTCATAGTCCTGTTGAAACACAAAAGACAGATGGGATGCTATGTCACTGCCGAATGCAGTGTCTTGAATTTTTGAATATATTACCAACAGTGTCAAGTGCAAAGCAGCACCCCCCACCCCCATCACACCTCCTCCTCTCTATGCTTCACGATGGGGTACCATCTGTTCATCTGCTCTAAAATCAAAAATCCCAAATAATTTGGGGCTTCTCGGATCAAAGTACAGATTTCCACTGATCTAATATTCATCCCTTGTCTTTCTTGTCCCAATCCTGATTCATGTATTTTCCTCTGAACAGTTGCTGTTGAGATGTGTCTGCTTCGAAAAGTCTGTGAAGCATTTATATGACGCTACCTCTGAACAACACATCTGAAAGTTTCAAACTTATTAGGAAATTTCACTAATTAACATTTTACCAATTAACAACACCTGTTAATTGAAAAGAATTCCAGGCGACTACCTCGTGAATCTGATATGAGATGAGAGTGTGACTTTGAAGAATAAAAAACAGACTTTTTGAATGGACGTCCTCTGCAGTGACCACCATGCCTGTTCCCTCCCTCAAAGATTTGATTTACTATTTCACCACTTTGTCTCCAGCAGGGTTCAGTTGTGTTTCGGTGGTAAATGATGTCAGACGCGGAACTTTCTGCCACAGTGAGCTGACACTCCTCTGCAGTCAGTAGATCAAGTTTCCAGTTTCCAGAATCAGAACCGGCTCTGTTGGCACTATCAGCTTTTGTCTCAGCCAGGCTGGAAACTGGCAGAAGTGACTGAAATACGAGCTGTGTTTACATTAAACCTGAATATATCCAAAGAGTGGATTCCACGTCTCCAAGAGGACATTATCAACAGGTTATTGTCAGCGGCGATACAGAGTTTTATAACCATCAGCAGAGACTCTAAATTTTAAGGCAAATACATCACGACTGGCTTCAGGCCGGGGTGTCCTGTGTACAGGATGTGTTTATGTGTGCATAGCTCCACAGAGGGTGTTACTTGTCGAGTTTTCCTTGATTAGAACGTGTTTGATTAATCAGCTTTCTCAGAGGTCAGTCTAGTTCCATGTAAACATGACATGGCTCATTGGCAAAGAAAATGCGGGTATTCTGGGTACTCCATGGTAGTTTTTTATTGTGTAGTGTGTACAAGTCTCACCACAGGCCTGGCAGCACCCTGCAGTCTGCTCCCAGTGTTTACAGCATGGCCTCCCACACAATTACTATCCCCAAAAGCAGGAATAGTAAACTGTGTCCTGATTAACAACGCAGAGCAACATATGGCCTGCATTTACAGGCTGAATTAAACCCTGCAACTTCACTGCTTTCACTTAGCGTCACACCAATATAGCTGCTCGGAAGGAACGTTCTGGGTTTCAGTGGAGGGTTGGTGTGTACCGAGATGGTCTGAATGCTCTTTCTGCGTTTTTGTTTTTAACCCCGGTGAAGCCTTACACCAGGTCGTGGTGACTGTGGCTTTGAGCACAAAATATAGGAAGAAACCAAGAACAACATGAGTGGACGGAAATAATCTTTCGGAGGTCAGGGCTTCACCGAAATCAGAAAGATTCAACCTCCTCTTAACTTTTTATTTCTTTTTAAGATAGGTAGTTTTAAGACACCAAAAGATACTAAACAGAAATGTGACAGAAACAAACACACAGGTCCCACAATATAGTTTATGATATCAGGAGAAGCAGGTGAGTGGTGTCAGGTGTTTTATTAGAACAAATCAATTGTTCTATGTTAGACACAAACACACTGTCGTACTGCAGAAACAAGAGATTACAAGAAGATGTAAAAGTGCTCATACACATTGTATATTGAGTCCAGTGTTGTCATGAATTCGTTCAGGATTTTTTTTTTACAGCAAACTGTCAATATGATTTTGTTGTGTTTAGGGCAGCACAGTGTTGTTGTCTCATAGCAAGAAGGTTCCTGGATCGAACCTCGAGCTTCATGTGCAGAGTTTTGCAACTTCTCCTTGTGCCTGCATGGGTTCCTCTCACAATTCAAAGACATGCAAGTTGATAGGTGATAGGTGTAAATGTGAGTGTAAGTCGTTGTTGGTCTCTGTGATTAACTTGGTGTACCCCACTTGTGTTTGATTACAGAACAGGGTCAGGTTTAGAATCTCCTGGGCAGCTAATTTCATAGAAATCCAGCACCCCAAATCAATTTTCAATATAACCTGGACAAAAATGTTAACTTTTGACTGCCTGACCAACACTGATCGCTGCCGCTCGTGGTGCAGTAATGTAAATTAAAACCTTCCAGGGATCGATCATTTACTCCAGGCTAACCTGCATGAAGGTCATACAACCAGAAGTCATCATATCCAGCTGCAGATGTTCATCTGGTGGTGTTTTATCATCATTCATTCTCAGGTCTTTACTTCTGTTTTTACTTTACTGGATGTATTTACAGTATGTGAAGCACGGCAGCAGAGGGCAGTGTGTCCATTCAGGAATCAACTGTAACGACGGTCCATGAGATCTGTTTTCTTTCTCTTCTTTTGCATTTTTTTTTTCTTGTATTTAAAAATCAAACAAGGACACCAGAATAACAAGGAAGTACAAGTACAGAAAATGTAATGTTAAAATAATACGAGAGCAAAAAACATGTGTAGAAAATATGAAAACAAATGATCTAAAAAGAAAACTATTTAAGAAGATGCAACTTGATGACAAAATGACAAACGTGTTCTGTGTTACATTGTAAATTGATATAATCACAATATTGAATGTAGCAACATTTGTGGTGAACATGAAAAATGATAGCAATAAGGAATGAAAACCCACGAGTTGTTTCCAGCGCAGAACGCATTGTTAGAGTGAAATCCCAGAATCCAGAAGTCTCCTGCCAGAAGAACTGAAGGGGGAAAAGGAAACAATTAGACCTGAACATGTCAAATTCACTTTTCTGATATTTTATTAATATTACAACAATATGGAGAGCAGGAGGTGAAATGAGTCTGAAGAGACAAGAGGTATTTTTTCTCTTCCAGTTCCTGATCTGGATCTTTGGGTTTCATGTTGGCTGCAAAGTTTGGAACGAGTTTGACTTTTCAAGACGCCGACGGGTCAGAGGCTGAATGGAAAAGCACAGAGCCGAGAGTCGAGGCTGAACAGACTAGAAAAGGTTGTTTACCGTATGTGACATTTCAATAAACGGCAGGAATGTTTGTTATTGACATAACTCTGGAACTAAATACATCCATCATACATTTCTGTTTTATTATGTTTAAGACTTTTTTTCCATCTGTGAATGGAATAACGTAATATTTATTTCTTCTTTTCAAGATTTAAACAGACATCAATGTGAACGTAGTGACGTTTAAAGCCACCTCTAATCACTTGTACCTCACTCTTTGCCAAAGTACTCATTGTGTAGAGTATCATGAGTGCTGCAGAAGGAAAGCCAGTTGAACAAATGTATGACAGGTTAAAGGCACTGTCAAGAGCAAGAACATAGGACAGAGTTTATTTTATTTTATTTTTTATAATAAACCATAAAGTTATCGAAATAAAGTAGTAATACAATATATTAATACATTACTTTATATTACTATAATATCAATAAATGCAAATGTTGTAATACAAAGCTGCTGTCATTAAATCATGACTATATGTGTGTATGCAAAAGTATATTAAAAAAAGGGTCAAACATACAAGAATATTGTGATATAAAAAAAAACAAGATTTAAATATTCTAAGAAAAAGTCTTGCAATTATGACAAAGATGAAAGAAAAATTAAGAATTTTTAAGAAAAAGTAGCAATATTATGAGAAATTGTTAAATTTAGAGAATGAATAAATATAATTTTCCACTAAAATGTCAGACAAACAATAAAAATGTATTGTATTACTATAACTTTAAGGTCAAAGTCATAACTGTACAGGATCAAATTGAAGTTGAAATATTTTGAAAAATAAAGTTTTAATATTGCAAGAAAAAGTCTATGAGAATATGAGAATAATGTCGTATTGTAAGAAAGAAGTAGCTCTATTCTGATCTTCAAATCTTCTTTGAAGTCATTTCAAAAGCTTTATTGCAATTTCCTTCTCACTAATAGAAGAAAGTTACCGGCCGAGCGGAGGAACAGGACGCTGAGTGAATAAATCCAAAAAATGTTCTTTGTGATATTAATACGCTGACTCCACTGGCCTCAGTCTTCTTCTACAGCAACAGGCTGCACTTGAGACAAAATGAGAAACATTGCGTTGAGACGTTGCACCACAACAGAGGCCACAGTCGACTCTTTATTACTGTTCTTCATTTGGAAATGTGACTCTTCAAAAAACTCATTAAAAAAAGCACACGGCCATAAAAGATCATGCTCGAGTGCCACTTTATAAGCAAACACATGTATTAAACAAAAGCCAACGGTCTATAATAAGCTTCATAAACCAAAACTTAAATAACAGGAAGCCTAAAATCACTTCATTCATTTTTTATTTTCTATTCTTTTTATTACACTCAGAAACTTTATAAGAGCATCCAATATGAACTTTATATATTTTTTCAAAAATAAACTCTAAAATTACTATTTTGCGCCAATAAATCCAAACATGAAGGGAATTATTATGATGTCAAGTGTTTGTCTGGGGTCATGGAACATTTTGAGTAAGTCACCAAGAGGTCAACTTTATATAAACCGTAGTGTTTTCCACTACAGCACCGAGGCCTCTTAAAGGAATAGCTGGAGAGCAAACAGCGCTGGAATGATCGGCAGAGTGACACCAGGTTGTTATGTCAGCGCTGTACACCTGCGTGAATATGACTGGATCGAGTCAACTGAAGCCAAACGTTGTGAAAAACCTGCTTCTGCACAGCGAAGCTCAAACATCCAGTGGAAGTCTGAGCAGAGGGAGACTTTGATAAAGCATTCTTTAGAGATTTCTTTATTGTCATTGTACAGACATACAACAAAATTAACCACAGAAGAAAAGATCACAAGAAATTACTTCGAGTCTTCATGACTCAGCAGGATTCAGTGGCGTCTAACTGTAGGTTGAAGGTTGCAATCAACTCAATACTAACATGGCCACAAAAAAAACATGCAAGGCACTCTCTGGAGCAAGTGTTCAGTTTGTCCATGTACAAACACTCTATGAAATAGGACTCGCAGCATCTGTAGATATATAAGATATATATAAGGGCATTTATGGAGAGGCATTGGTTTTATGCCCCTAATCCTGAATCCTGAAAACGGTTCTGGTAAGATTGGTACAGCCTAATTAATTTCATTGCACTTTGAAAAATCTAATTTTCTAATACAGCTTCATTAAAGACATGAAGTCAAAAAAAAAAGAGTGCACAGTTGCAGGGTTTAACCCATTTCTATGCACTCTGAGCACGGTGTTGGCGCTCTCGTTGGATGTGCTCGTTCCTGTGCACACACAGTTTCTGTAAAATTATTAATAACCGACTCAGATCGCCGCTTCATGACTTGACTCGTCGACCCCGAACCCATCACTGCTAGAGACACAGAGAAAATCCTTGTCTGCACCCTTGCACAGAGATCGACCAGGTCAGACTACAATCACAGTCCTGTTGGCTGATTTAACGTGTCATATTTTCAAGATAAGATTCTGCACTAACAATGCATATTTGGAATAGTTTGGCGTGGGAAAAATAAAAAGCAACACTGCCTTCTGGAAATGCTGCTGCTATTAGTATCTTTCATAGTCCCGTATGGTTTGAATCACTCTCCATTGTAAATCTGACACGGCCAGATTAAGGAGATGTCAGCTGCAGTTAAAGTAAAATAAAAATCTCAAACACCATCCAGGATTTGAACACACATCCACAGCACACACACACAAATATACTAATGATCGTAGCATGAAGTGAACTCATTTGTGAAAGACTTCCTCTCCCGTGGGAGCTGTCAAATTAGAGGTGGGGTATTATTGGAGCCTCCGGGTGCTGACATACAGTGAAGAGAAACACATACACCTCTGAAGGCCCAGTCGAGCCACAGCTCAGCCGCATTAAAATGAAACCACATGAACATTAATACGCACCGTGGGCCCACGCTGAAGGATTACTTTACAGAGCTACTAATTATCCTAATTGTTAGGTAAACACAGTGTTTTTGCTGCGGGACCTTAAACAGGACCACCGGATGTGGTGCATGGGCTTATACAGGCCTGAGTGAGCCCCAAACACCCCAACAGCTGGTGGTTTGTCACAGCTATATCTATAAAAATGAATCGAATTTCCTCACTCTTAACTGCTACTGTCACTTTTTCAGGGTTCAAGCAGAGCTCAAACATATCGATACATCCCCCTCAGGTGAGCAGATGTGTCTTTGCTTTTGTGGAATAAAGACACCTGGAGCTGTTGGAAAAGAGAGAGTGGAAACAATCAAACAGTGGACCAAAGCCCGCTGATTAAACTGATGAAATATGTCCACTTTATTTCCAAAGCAAACAGTGACTGCTTTTAAAGGCACTTCTCATATGACTCAAACTGCAAAAAGAATTCCCTAAAAAATTTGGAGTTTTTGGTAATTGTCACCGGTTTTTATTTGCAGACTTTGTAGCTGAGTATTAAGATCATTTTATGTGTGATTATAGCACATTTATTTTGACATTGTGTGCCAAAGTCCAAAAAATATATACCTATAGTTGCTTTAATGAGTGCTATAGATCTAATTTAAAGCTGCCTTAATTGGTTTTTATACAATATTTACTCTGGTTTGATCTCCACCAGCTCCAACTCTTTCTCTGTATACACCAGCCAGTCTTAGGTGGTAGACAAAGAGATACAGTACAAATTTTCAGCTGAAAACACCCGAGAGGTTGACAAGTAAAAGACTTTAACTTATTTAACTTAAGTTCTTAAGTTAAGCTGAGTTCTAAAATCAGAGATTTCTTTCCAAAGCTGTTCCGAATTATTAAATAATAAGTAACTATTCAGTTTTGTGGCTATGTGAGGACTGTGTGGCACTTTGAATTTCTTCTGATTTCACAAGGTTAAAATCTTGAGACTTCTTGAGAATTTTCTTGCTTTCATGTTTCAAATCAAGTCGAATCAAAGAAGACAAGTCATGAGTAAAGAGCTGAGTCTTGCCAGGCTTAAAGTCGTGAGTCAGGATAAGTTTCCAGTCAAGTCCAGTCTTTGGGGAAACAAGTGACGTCAAGGATCTGGTGAGGTCAATCCACTGATCTAAATCTTGAAGGAAGACAATATCTGTAGTCCATTGGCTCTCAAACTGTGGTGGTGGTACATGACCTCCCTCTAGTGGTACTTGAAGAAATCTTGATAGTTTTATTTGAACTAATTTACAAAACATTTTATATCAAATATTGCACATTTTCAAATGTAAATTGTCTAAATCTTCTCCTTAGGAATAAACCTACCTCCTGTGTGAACTGTTGTAGGGTCAGTCTATGCTACTGTATTTTAGTGTATGAGGCAAAACTTGTGAAAGGTTTGAGAAACATCGCTCTAGTTAAATCAGGATTTAAAAAAGAGTCAAGCTGAGTCTTTAGTGGAGTCGAATATCGAGCACTTTTTTGGAGGATTTAAGCCTGACTTGATTCGAAGTCTTAAATCCGCTGACATAAAATGTTCTGGTGCGACAGCAATGATCCAGAAATACCGAAGTTGGACTATAAAAAAAAACAACAACTTGACAAGTATTTAACCACGACCGTCAGTGTGCTTGAAATATTTTCACCAGATATATTTATTTCAGAGTAAGTCTTGTGTCACTTTTAACTTTGCATCCAACCATCAACAGAAGAGCAGACCATGAAAAAAAAACAAAACACAATTCCTAAGTTCTGCGGCTCCACATCCGAAAAAACCAACAGCTGATGCAACGCAGTTCCTAGAAGCGCTCCGGCAGGGTCAAATAGCTCAGCTCCAAAATAAATTACCCACTTTTCCTGAGGCAGTGCTATAGGAATGGTTCAGATTTATTGTGCGTTGCAGTTTGGAGGATGATCACATGCATGTGGTCAGTAGCAGTGAGCCAGTGACCCAACCTACCTCTCAGGTTACAACCTATATATAACACCCCCCACACACCCACCTCCTCCCTCTCCCTCCGCCCCCTACCTCCCTCTCCAGCACAACTTCCCTGGAAGCTCCCTCTCCTTCCTCACTGGTCCTTGGCGTTCTCCACTGTCATCCGAGATCCTCCTCCGCCTCTCACTGTTTACCCACCATCCGCCTGGCAACCGTCTGCGTGCTCTGGATTACCAGAGGCCTTTTCTTTCAACGCCACCATCTCTGCCTTCCTTCAACCCGGCTTTCTTTGGGAATTAAGGGGGTGGGGGGGGGTCTGGAAGTCTGAAGTCAGAGGGACTGCAGAGGAGAGCTGGGACTGCAAGGCTGCCCACATCCCTGACTTTCTCCTCTCTTCTTGCTTGTTGTTTGGGGAGCTTTGGTTGAATCTGACAGGCAGGAGTGGGGGTTTGGAGGACTCCCCACACCATGGATCACTCTCTGTTTGGTTGTCTACGCAGCCCTCATGCCCCAGCCCAGGGCCTGCACTCTGCCATCACTCAATCACCACTGACCCTGCATGGTCGAAGCGACCATGTCTCCTACCTGGATCTACCCAGCTCCTCGCCACCCTATAGCTACTCTGGAGGAGAAGACAATGGAGTGTTTGGCAGTCCAGCCCACCGAGGTCACCTGCCCCAGCAGCACCCCCTCCACCCTCAGCACCTACCTGGTTGGCCCGTCCCCTTGCAGATGCCCTCACCGAACGCTCGGCACAGTGGCTGCCTGCCGCCGCTCGAGGCCACGGCCCCAGAACTGTGCTCAGGGGGCCCAAACCTGTGCGGCACCAACCCAAGTCTGGGCAGTGGTGACCACACAGGGGCGACATGTGTGTCTGGGGAATATAGTCGGCAGAGTCTATCCACAGAGGACACAGACAGACGGATCAGTAAAGGCAAGAATGATAGCTCAGGTAAGATCAGGAAGTCCATAATGCATTTAGTTTTAATCAGTTTCCCAAGAAATTATTTTTTATAGAGCTTCAATCGTCTGCTCATATTTTTACAGAACATTACTGACGGTTATTTTTTTTGTCTTTTTAAATTCAAGCCTTTGTCATTAATCATTTATTACTTATTTATTAAGTATTTTTCTGATCACTTTGTAACTTTAATTACATTTAATTTCAGTACTGATGATAGAGACCAAATATTGTTTAGAGAAAGACATCCATCCAAACACAAAACAGTTTGTAATAATTTCAGTTCATTTGAAAATATCATTGTTACCAAACGCTTTAATTATTATAAAACTAAACTAAACATGAAGATGCTGAAGAATTTTATAAAATTAATAAATAAAAAGATCCAGTTAGACCTCATATTCATTGAACTATGCGACCGTGTAATATTTTCTTCATGTTTGAGTATAAAAGTTTTCTTTAGCTTCCCTCTTAAACGTACCTTTACTTCATGTAGTGTTTTTCTCTTTTTAAACAGTTAATTTAATGCAAATAAAGTACAACAACCATCTATTGTATAATACAAAAAAATATATTTGGTTAATATTTGGTAAATCCTGTTTTTAGTGACATTTTTTCCAAAATGCCAGCAACCTGTATTTTTGATATAATGATATGAGTCAGCACATCGTGACAGCAGCTGACAACAGATGACAATAAGTTGTGACATAAAAGTTTTGAATTCTATTTTTTGGTATTAATAATGGTTAGTACTATGAGATGTTTGTGTGGCGGCTGGTCTTGAGAAGAGTTTGCCAAGTTCTGGATCAGGAACCCATGAAGGGTCTTTATGCAGATGCGCTCACGGGAAATGTGTAGTTATATGTATCTATTTAAAACAAATTAAAGTAAGAGGAGTGGCTGAATTATTATTATGGGATCAATTTGGAAAGATAAAAAAAAATCTATATAAAATAATAGAACATTGATATTGACTTGATAACCTGACAATTTTCTAATGTCCAGTAATATAGAAAATATTAATAAGACCTGAACAGTTAAATCATTTATCTATGTGAACATATACTATAAAAAATGGAGATTAATTATTATGATTAAGCTCTTGGTTTTAAATAAAGGTTTTAAATTTTTAAATAGGATAAAAAGTCACCTCATCACTCAAACACAAAAAAACTCAAGACATGATTAAAAAAATATATAATTAAAAATTAAATAATTCCCCCTTTTTTTTTTAAATTTATCACTCATATCTGAATTTATCATCGCAGATTGAGTCTAAAATAACAGATCTTAATTTACAGCCTCAAGAAGTCACACCTAATCAGAAAAATGGAAATTCCATGACAACGGAGCAATTTTCAAGTGATACGATCAAAAGCTATAAAAACAAAAAAAAAGCTATTAAATGGAGCCTGTGCTGAAGCTTGTTCACTATCCAAGTGGAAAATAGTTACACGTATTGCCAGACAAAGCACAGCTCATGACCTCAGCGTCCTCTATGGTAGCTGCAGCCGTGAATTCACCTGCACTGCTGCTGGTGAAACAGTTAAGGCGATGGTGAAAGTGCAAAGTCGTGTATAAAAACGGCATAAAACTTAACTTCCTGGCGTAAATTTTTGAAGATCTGCACACATATGCTTCCTATGAACGGTTAAAAAAAAAAAAAAGGACACATCATCACCAGGATACATGCACAAGATTTAAAAGCAGGCACCATATCTGCATCATTTAGCACGAGTGACGAGCAGCCGGTGCCAAGTCGAGAACTTTCCAGCTCAAAGTCCCGGGCCAGGAGAGAAAGGACGTTTTGACTGACAGATTGAACACTTCGAAAGGATGTGCTGAAGCTGCCAGCGGCCTAACCCAAATCCAATTTCCTAACTCTAACTTCATTGGCACTCGTGGAAGCCACAGCACATTTAGAGAGTTTTTTTTTTTTCTGGACTTAATGTTCTTAAAAAAAAAAGAAGGAGAAAAGGATCTAGTGATGATGAAATATACATAGTTATTGACCTACAACTCTGTGTGGATGGTGAAGCTGAGCAAAAAACGAGCTCCCTATCTATCAACTGCACTGTCAGAATGACTTAAAACACAAATCCTGTAAATTAAAGACTTCAAGGCTTGACGAAACATCCAAGTAATTAATCGCACTCGCTAAAACAACACGACCAAAGGAAAATATGACACAAAACCGCCAACGGCCAATGGTCTTTGTGCAATTGGTTGGGTGTCTGTAGTCTCACATTACGGCACAGACACTGTCTCTTTCCTGGCATACTGTGGTTTGTCAGCACATCCTGCATTTACACAACTAATGAAATGTCAGCTGGATTTATGCAGTGTGGACTGGGGAACAGTGTAGAAATTATTATTTAGTGTTTTCTCACTATGAGAGATTACCCTCAAAACGCTCCGTTCATTTTCACCATTCGCTGACCACAAACACATAAAAGGGGATCCTTGAAATATGCTCGTACTGACAGACAATATAAGTGAGGAAAATATGATTTCACCCTCAAGGCATGAACAATCGCGGGAGGAAAGCTTAGTGTTTATATGCAATAAGTATTGTCGAGTAGGACTAAAGAGTGCCTCCTAAAATTTATATTAACATGCGGCTTTTCCCTTTATCCTAAAACATCCAGATAACTATGAGAAGAGTCCTGCATATATGTCACTTAAAAGGACATAAAAAATAGTTTTACACGATAATTCCACTTAGTTATATTAGTAATGACAACAGGACTGCATTTGTCAAGTTAAGTGCTGAGCTCTCACATCCTTATTGCCAGAGGAGAACATTAATATCAGATGATTCAGCAAAACCTGAATGACGTCCAATGCCAATGTTTTCAAAGCTCTTTCTTTCTGACAGTGTGGATAAGGTTGAAGAAAGATTGTGGCTCTGGCAAATAAATGATTGTCATGGTGTGATTAAGGTTGGGCAACCAAAACATTCATAGCAAAGCTAAAACTTTAAAGGTACCCTGTGGAATTTTTGACCACCGGTATAGAGCTGTGGAGCAATGTTTTCACGAGCCGATTCCTGTTTTGTTTGTGCCTTGTGCACACACACATGGACTGCCAGTGGTTTCACCTTATTTCATTGATCAGTGGGCGGCAGTGCACCAAGAAAAAGAGCTATGCACAAAGCAAAAGGCAGGAAGGAGAAGACGGATAGCTAGAAAACATGGATCTAAACAATGCAGGCTTCAAAAATTGGCTTTGCAGTTCAGTAAATCTTTCACAGGTCCTTCCTCACTTAACTTACCTGCATTGACAGTAAAAGTAAGAACTGGAGGGAAATCTGTGTTGCTGATTTTGTCCAGTGTTAATGTTAATTCTTCGGTATACTGTGTTGGATCTAAGGAGATCACAAGAAAGAAGTTGGACCCAGACTGATGGTAAACAGCAGCAAAATTATAAACCTATTACAGACCCACTTCCTTTTTAGTGACCATATACTTATTGTAGGTGAGCAGTTTTCTTGTTCAATAAGAGATTTTGGAAGTATCTCAACCAACTACAGAGTCCCTGGCTTGAAAAACATTAAAGACCCCTGGTTTAGATAATCTGTCTTAACTGTTAGCTCATCTGACAGCCTGTATGTTTTATCTCATTCTACTTCAGCGTTGATCCTAAATCTCAGCAATTACTCTGACGAGTCCAGTAGTATCAGAACCAATCAAAAAAATAATGCTCACAGCCACAAAAATTAGACCCAAGTTGTAAGAAACTGTATATTTCCTCTGTTTTTATTTGCACTGTAGGTCCTACGCTGAAAGCATTAAGCCAAAACAATAGTGTGGCTAAATAGTTTTAGTTTTCACCGACCATAAAATACATACTGAATGGAGCCATCTGGGAGCAAACTCCCTGCTTGGGTTGAATAACACAGGATGCAACACCAGATCTCCACAATAAAACGTGATTGGCACTCCTAATCGTCTTGCTTTCATTTTATTTTTGTTTCAGATGGGCCCCTGCAGTTTATCAAACCTCTCTAATTTTTTTTTTCAACCCCTCATTTTTTTTTTGTTCTCCCCCCCCACCCCAACCCCACCCCCCCACCCCCTCTCTTTTTTGGAGACTCAGCTATGACTGGAAAATGTTCTGTTTTTCATTTCAGAGTCCCAAGACGGGAGCTATAAGTCAGACATGAACAGCAAGCCCAGGAAGGAGCGCACAGCCTTCACCAAAGAACAGATCCGGGAACTGGAGTCAGAGTTCGCACACCACAACTATTTGACCAGACTGAGACGCTACGAAATAGCTGTCAACCTCGACCTCACGGAACGACAAGTACGGTACCTGTTGAATGACTGTGAATCACTGTGAGGGCAGAGAAGGAGGAAACGGGAGCAGCACGATAAACAGCTATCAAGATCTTACTAAGCTAATGTGCTCCAAGTTATGAAATACAATTTAAAAAGGGGGATTTAATGGACCATGACTTTTTATTATATCCTTTGGCTTTCATTAGATCCTGTAACAAAATCAACAGGTCTAAATGATAAACACTTGAGTCATAGTTTGAGTTATAGATAATTTTTTAAGCAGCGATCCAAAGGAAATGTCTAGAGAGGTAATAAATCACCTCCTTTGTCTTGAAAACAAGAGTTTCGCACTTTCAGTCTTGAAGGATACAATGTGTTATTGTTGAGAAACCTGAAGAAGTTTCTCTACATCCTAAGAGATGCTACCTGAGAAGAGTGTAAAGTAGAATGATATTGAATTCAGTAGAGTATCCTCGGGTTGTTTGGCTGTAAATCCTCGACACATTCATCTCTTTTCTGGAGAGAGCAGGACAACATTTGGAAAAATTGCTGTCTTACCCAAGGTCAGATGAAATGATTAATACCAGTTTCACCTCTGTGAGTTCAGTACAGACGTTCAGTCTGAAGACTGGATAGCAAACTGAGGAGGCTTGTGGATGTTATTGGTGAACAAGATGAAAGATCCAGACGGTTTGTGTCCAAATCTTTGCATTAAGTACATCTCTGTACTGGACACACTTGAGATGACACTGATACCAATCTTCTCATCTGACTCTGGCGAAGACAACAAACAAGTCTATTTCTTAAACAGTTTGACAGCCACTGTACACCCACACACGTGTTCACTTATTTGTGAATGCTGCGGTTGAAGTTTGAGTTGTTCCACCCTAAAAGGTGAAATAAAACTGACAGAGAGGTAAAAACTGCCTCCAAATATCAGCCAAAAACTTTTCCAGCTTGACTAAAGTCCAAAGGTTGGTGCATGAAATGACCTTATACCACCTTTGTCAATGGCACAATTTGCCACATGTAGACATTTGATCAGTGAAACCCAAAATGTCCAATCATTGGCATCATCCTCCAACAATTTGAAAATGTCTTTGATGGCGTACCGTGTGTAATTGTTTAGAGCTAGCCTCTGTCCAAAGTACAAAAAACCCCAGAAACATCTCTGAAGCTCGGTGACTAACATGTTTGTTTAATCCATAAAAGGAATTGTAAAAACAACAATTTACGGTCATAGGAAGAGAAATGACTTGATGATGAACAGCAGGACACGGTTACTATGGGTATCACCGCGGAGACTTGTCAACACAGTGTGGTGGTTATACCATCGTGACTGTGCAGAGGCCTACAATAATACTGGTGCTCACCAATTGTTTCTGGCAACCTATGCTATGTCCTGAGACAAAAAAACATGAAAAATGGTGGGTGGAGAATCAAAAAATAGTTCCCCGCACAACTCCACTTAATATCACGAATTGGACTTTTAAGATTGGATAAGGCCGGGATCACGTTTCCCTCCTGCTGTTATGGTTCAGTTAAAAAAAAAAAAAGTGAACCCAAATAGGTGGACTGAACAAAAAGGTAACTTTAGTGACTTATGTGAGAGCCAGGATGACACAAAATAACAAAAGGCAGATGAGGAGCCCAGGTAAAAAAAAAGCGATCCAAGAAAAGATCCCACGAGCTATTGAGAGCAGACAACCTGACAAGTAAAAGATGGAAAACACATGGAGTAAATCCAAGAGAACTTATTAACTAATTAAACTCAGGTGACAGAAAGCAGGCGGGGGATGAAAAAAAAGACAAAGAAAGGAAGTAAAGTAAACACAAGACACCCAAAGGAAAGACTCTTTCAACATAAAACAGGAAATACTAAACCAAAAAACACAAAACCACGACACCTGCTTCACATGGGATGGTAATGCTAATCGTGTTCTTCCCTAACACAGACATGAGACTGATCTCACTCTAAGACAGTGGTTCTTAACCTTGTTGGAGGTACCGAACCCCACCAGCTTCATATGCTCATTCACCGAACCCTTCTTTAGTAAAAAATAAAATATGTTTTTTTTACTGGTGCACAAAATGAACCGTGCATTAACATCACCTTGTTCAAATAACAAAACCAACACAGTGCATGAACTCACAACAACTTACCTCAGTGTGACTTCTGCTGTTGCCTTTGAGAGACCAGTTCAGATATGCGTGGCTTCACCTTGGCAAGTGCCAGTCTCATGTCATTTTCACAGCAAAGTCTGTTCCTTTTCTTAGTTTTTATGCATCCTCGAAAACGATTGCTCACAAAGATATGTTGTAACAAATGGTATAAAAAATTCCAGGGCGGAGGCTCCACCGAACCCCTGAGACCGACTCACCGAACCCCTAGGGTTCGATCGAACCCAGGTTAAGAACCACTGATCTAAGAACTGGTGCTAACAAAGCAACAACAAGAAAAAAAACGAGTATCTTACTCAAACCTTTTTGTTTACATGACTATCGTTGTAGCCATGAGGTTCTGATCGAGCAAAGTCAAACATTTAATAATAACCGCTCTTTAAAAAGCTCTAAGAGAATCTTCAAGCACAGTGACATCCATCACTCCTTTAGATGAAGGCGGTTGATATATGGCTCCTATTAAAAAACTGTACAAGACTTCACAGGAGGAGGGAAAAAAAAAAAACCCTCAGTGTTTTGACATTAGCAAACGGTTGGACATGTCATACTAATGCTCTGAGGCTAATCGATTCCAAACCACAGGGACTCTTTGAAATGTCAGCGTGCTGCTCAGCGTCTGTGAAGTTGCTTTTCTGATGCCGTGTGTCACAGCCCAGATGGGGTTTTTCTTAATGCTCACAAAGAAACATTTGTATGAAGTCAGCGGTGCTGTAGATGCGGACACCAACACGGGCCTGCTGCTGTTCATTTTGAAGGGTTAAAAGTGGAAACAGTTGCGTGTGTGTGTGTGTGAACAGTCATTGTGTTTCTGCTCATAGTGTTGTGAGGTAATATTACATAGGTGAAGTAGGAAATGACGGTCGATTTAATGACTGTAATAGTCATTATTTGAGTTCAAAGGAAAGGATGAATAAATGTTCAATAGCATCAGTTGGATGTATGCTTTTGCAAGCACATGTTACAATTTATGTGTATTGTGGAAATCAGTGTGTCGTCGGGGTGCAATGGGACTCGAAACGCAGGTTTTGGTACAGGTTATGCTTCAGTACATTTGAGTACAGCATGAAAAACAACACAGTTTTAAAACAGTGTTTTGTTGGTCATCGCTCTTACTGTAAAGTATGCCACAAATATAGGCATACAGTCAATAAAACAAAACACCACGTGTCAGTAATGTCATTTGTTACAAACGACTCTCACATAAAGTCAATGCGAATGGTTCAATACAACAAGTGCCGTGCATTTATGATCGTCCTAGTTTCAGTTTGACAGAGAGAGACTCGATTTTAAAAAAAAGTCCCACAGCCAGAGGCGATATTTTTCACATGACAGCTGAGTGTGTTTGAGTTAAAGCTTTTTTAAATATAATTTCTGCACAGTCACATCTGAATGGCACCTAAAACAGACCAGAGCAGATGCAGACCTCCCCTGATGCGACGATAAAAAAGAACACTGACTTCACTGCAGAGCCGTGGTGCATGTGGATTAATGGCAGAAGTTTACAGCGCATAACGTCGGATTTAACAGCTCAGGCTAAATTAAAAGTGTCCTGAGGTCAATGTACTGATATAGATAACACCCTCAAATGTAAAAGGAACTATAACACTTCACACCCTGGTCACCCCCTGTTTGTAATGCTGCCTTCAGGCAGACAATACAGAGCCATTGGTGCAAGGACAAGTAGATTCAAACTGTTTTTATCCAAATGCAATAGCCACTGTGAATGCTGGAAAAAAAAAAAAAATGATGTGCACAATGTTTTACGTAATGGGTGTATGCTCCTTTTACCATATTTAGTATTTATTTAGATTTTAGCATATGTTTAAGTTGATTTATTTTAGTACATTTTAATGTCTCAGATATTTTTATTCTTATTTATTCTAGTTATTTTAACACGTACTAGTCACTTTAACGCTAGGATTTAATTTAATAAAGATCTATTCTATTCTATAACGTAACAATGAACTGAATAGAAACCAGTGGCTCTCTGTAAAGTGGGAAAAACACAGTGAGATATATTTTGTATGAAGGACAAAAAAAACATAAGTATAAATAATTGCATACATAATCCATAAATAAATAAAAAATGAATACATTTAGGCTATTTCTACATTTATTTATACTTCCTTACATTGTATCCCTCATAATTTTGCAGAGGAGTAAAGTATATTGTTTTATGGCAAAATATACAAAAACACTTCTGTGGTTGTTTAAAGAAATGGTGAAATGTAATGACTCTATGGTTTCTCAGTGACAGATGATCAGATGTTTTCAGCCGAGCTGGATTTGTACAGAAAAAATCTTTTTAAGTGAAGCTTTGACTGAAGATTTGTCGCTTCCTGTGAAAGAGGAAAATGTGCTTAAAACGTCCGTTATGTAGCGTATGTGTAAATCTTTAGTGCTCTAGCTTTACATTGTCCTCCACTGTATAGGTCTGAAGGCAGTGCAGCTCTTCTGTCCAACAACAACCCCGCAGTCTCAGCACCCCCGCAAGTACAGTGCATTTGGAGGTCTGTTGGCTAGAACCAATCAGTGTTTTGGCTCATGCAACAGCCAGGACAACTCACCCAGGATTTAGGTCTTCCTGTCTGAAGCCAAGTCCCTCAACACTCCCCCTCACGTTGGCTGAGACTCCAAACGCCCCCAATAGTAGTCCAATAAATCTGTGCATGAGAGGGTTGATTCTGGATTCTTAATGTCTTTGCTGTCATCTTAAAGCTTCTGCTTCCCACATACCGCTCTGATTTATTCGTGATCTGAAATTGTGTAGTTTCTTTAAGAACGGGAGCATTAGTGTCATAAAATACATCCTCTTCATATGGTCTGTTCATGAGCGAACCTCAAAGCTGTGTGCACGTCATTGCACTAACAATGGTCCATCAGTATATTGATACAAAAATGGATCAAATTAATGTGTGTGATGTGAATAGTGTCACTTTTAGTGATGAACTCAAAGAGAATGATCACAAACTCTTCAGTTCTCCTCAGTTTTATGGAGTGTCTTTCAGCATTTTAGAATCTTCGTGTTGTTTTGGTTTTACCACCTACTACTACTCGCTGCTCTACTCAACCTTGTTTCCAGCAATAAGCAGCCGTTTATTATTATTATTATTTTAAAAAGGGGGCTCTGATAAACCCACTACCTGCTCAACAAGTAAAAAACAAAGTGAGTGAGCATTAAGACATCTTTTTGGCAGTGGAACAAGCTTTTAATGCAGCATCTAACATATATATGACCTCATAAAGTCCATTATTCAATTCTGACTTGGTCTCCACCAACTCCTGAGTAAAAAATATCTAGCTCAAATGCTGAGCAGGTAGTGTGGTGCATGTGGATTAATGGCCGAAGTTTACAGCCGCATAACGTCGGATTTAACACAGCTCAGGCTAAATTGAAAGTGTCCTGAGGTCAAAGTACTGATATAGATACACCCTCAATGTAAAGGAACTTAACACTTCACACCCTGGTCACCCCTCGTTTGTAATGCTGCCTTCAGGCTGACGATACCGAGCCATTGGTGCAAGGACAAATAGATTCAAACACAGTTTTTACCAAATGCAATAGCCACTGTGAATGCTGCCAAAAAAATGATGTGCCACAAGTTTTAAGTTTTACGTAGGTGTATGCTCCTTTTAGCATATTTAGTATTTATTTTGATTTTAGCATATGTTTAATTTTATTTCTTTTAGACATTTTAATGTCTCGGTATCTTTATTCTTATTTTATTCTAGTTATTTTAAAACTTACTAGTCACTTTAAACTAGGTTTTATTATGTTGCACTGACTGACTAGAAGCACTTTCAATCTCGTTGTACCTGTGACAATGACAATAAAGATCTATTCTATTCTATAACGTAACAATGAACTGAATAGAAAACCAGTGGCTCTCTGTAAAGTGGGAAAAACACAGTGAGATATATTTTGTATGAAGGAACAAAAAACATAAGTATAAATAATTGCATACATAATCCATAAATAAATAAAAAATGATACATTTGGCTATTTCTACATTTATTTATACTTCTTACATTGTATCCCTCCATAATTTTGCAGAGGGAAAGTATATTGTTTTATGGCAAAAATACACAAAAAAACTTCTGTGGTTGTTTAAAGAAATAGTGAAATATAATCACTGTATGGTTTCTCAATGACAGATGATCAGATGTTTTCAGCCGAGCTGGATTTGTACAGAAAAAATCTTTTTAAGTGAAGCTTTGACCTGAAGATTTGTCGCTTCCTGTGAAAGAGGAAAATGTGCTTAAAACGTCCGTTATGTAGCGTATGTGTAAATCTTTAGTGCTCTAGCTTTACATTGTCCTCCACTGTATAGGTCTGAAGGCAGTGCAGCTCTTCTGTCCAACAACAACCCCGCAGTCTCAGCACCCCCGCAAGTACAGTGCATTTGGAGGTCTGTTGGCTAGAACCAATCACGTGTTTTGGCTCAGGCAACAGCCAGGGACAACTCACCCCGGATTTAGGTCTTCCTGTCTGAAGCCAAGTCCCTCAACACTCCCCCCTCACGTGGCTGAGACTCCAAACGCCCCCAATAGTAGTCCAATAAATCTGTGCATGAGAGGGTTGATTCTGGATTCTTAATGTCTTTGCTGTCATCTTAAAGCTTCTGCTTCCCACATACCGCTCTGATTTATTCGTGATCTGAAATTGTGTAGTTTCTTTAAGAACGGGAGCATTAGTGTCATAAAAAACATCCTCTTCATATGGTCTGTTCATGAGCGAACCTCAAAGCTGTGTGCACGGCAGCACAACAATGGTCCGCAAGATGAACAAAAAAGGATCAAATTAGGTGGGTGATGTGGAAAGTGCACTAGGGATGAACCAAGAGAATGATCACAAACTCCAGTCCTCAGTTTTATGGAGTGTCTTTCAGCATTTAGAATTCATGGTTTGGTTTTACCACCTACTACTACTCGCTGCTCTACTCAACAATAACCAGCTGTTATTATTATTTTATTTTAAAAAAAAGGGGCTCTGATAAACCCACTACCTGCTCAACCAAA